>NW_017309002.1:83647-111621 GCF_000935625.1 Nanorana parkeri
TGCAGTCATGTTGGAACAGGAAGGGGCCATCCCCAAACTGTTCCCACAAAGTTGGGAGCATGAAATTGTCCAAAATGTCTTGGTATGCTGATACCTTAAGAGTTCCCTTCACTGGAACTAAGGGGCCAAGCCCAACCCCTGAAAAACAATCCTACACCATAATCCCCCCTCCACCAAACTTTACACTTGGGACAATGCAGTGAGGCAAGTACCGTTCTGGCAACTGCCAAACCCAGACACGTCCATCGCATTGCCAGACAGAAGCGTGATTCGTCACTCCAGAGAACCACGCTTTATACCACTGCATCCGACGCTTTGCATTGCACTTGGTGATGTAAGGCTTGGATGCAGCTGCTCGCCCATGGAAACCCATTCCATGAAGCTCTCTACGCACTATTGTTGTGCCAATCTGAAGGCCACACCAAGTTTGGAGATCTGTAGCTGTTACTCTGCAGACAGTTGGCGACTTCTGTGCACTTCAGGATGCGCTGAACCCGCTCTGTCATTTTACGTGGCCTACCACTTCGTGGCTGAGTTGCTGTGGTTTCCACTTTGTTATAATACCACTAACAGTTGACCGTGGAATATTTAGTAGCAAGGAAATGTCTTTTTTTTGTTTCAATATGTTTTTTATTGAGTTATACAAGTTACAAAGGAAAAACATTAGGTCATATATTAGGCATATAATAAGAACATAGACATCCTGGAGTCACGATAATATATAAAGTAAACTCGTCTTTCCTGCAGTGGACACCTGGGGTCCAAACTGTGGGAAGGGGCAGAGACCCAATAGTGTAGTAGATAATGCGGTAACATAACTATAGTCCAGGAAAACGTGCATTATAACCCGATTTTTGCCGTGTGGAGCAACTATTGGTTAGGTATATGAACTAACACGAGCGCTACATTTGGACAGATCTCTTTTTGTGCTAGATCTGATATAAGTTCAAAAATTTGGTTCCAATAGGAGCGGATCGATGTACAGTACCATAATATGGTAATCAAGGAACCGATTTCTTTGCATTTCGGCCAGCAACGGGGTGAAGTCCCTTAAAAACAGTTAGTTTGTATGGGGTTTGGTAGTTGAGATCATAAGTCTTAGAGGAGACCCTGGGGATTTGGGTACCTAAATAGGTGATTGAGGTCTGTGCCCAACTATAGGGAGTTTTGAAACCTATTTTATTTTGAAATGCTTGCGAAAGGTTAATGGCTAAAAGTCGTGTTTTTTGTTTAGTTTATTTTATAATAATGATTATAATATGATACCCTGTGGAATTAGTCCAAGCTAGATTGTATCGCCTTAAGTGATTTCAAAGGTTGCAACAAAATTAGTATTATATCGTCTGCAAATAACCCTATTTTATTAGCTTGAGAACCAACTGTTACTCCACAAATATTGGGGTCACATCTAATCAATTGTGCCAGGGGTTTCATTAACATAAAGATTATAGGGGATAGTGGGCAACCCTGCCGGGTACCATTGATAATACGGAAGGCGTCAGATAGGTGTCCTGCTGCCTTGATTTTGGCTGTCGGGGTAGAATAAAGGGAGAGTATAGCATTAAAGTGACATTAAAGCCAAAAATGTTTTCCCCCTCCCCCCCCATGTAAATGTTAGCACTTACCTCAAATGATGTCTCTTATTCTGATATTCCTCTTCTTTCCCCATGTTTTGATGTGTCCCTCCAGCGGTGCGACGTCACTCCGATCCAGCGCTGACTGCTCTGTCTCTCCGATCCAGCGGTGTCTGCAGGAGGGTGCACGCGTCCATAGACTTACCTTGCGTCTCTGCTAGTCTCCCGGCCGAGAATCGGAACTGCGCATGCGCCTGCCCCAAGATCCTTTGCGGCCACACGATCACTTCCTGATTCTCGGCGCGGGATCGAGCAGCGATAACGAGGTAAGTTTAAAACCAGTTCAAGCGTTTTTTTTTAAAAACTTCTTGCCTATATCTACTCAGGGGTGTGGAATTCCTATCGCCCGACGCCCGGGACATGCAGTTTCGGGCGCCGGGCGAGTAGTTTTTTTGTACACTTAGCCCCTCTCCGGACAAGCAGAGCTAAGTGTGGAGCCGCCGCTCGTTTTCAAGTGATCTGATCACTTGTATGAAACGAGAGGCGGCGATTCTGTCCACACCGTGTGATCACAGCGCCACCTGTCTCAGCTGTCAGGAACTACACAGAACATCAGATCTGTGTTGGAGGGCAGGTTCCATAAAAAGAACCTGTCACCTCCAAACTATCACTTAGAGGATTTTAAATCCCTATGTGATAGGAATAAAATTAGGTGGGGGGGGAAAAAAATAATAAAAATTGTAAAAAAGTTATGAAAATACAAAAAATTTTTTTTTTTAAAATGACAATGTAAAAAAAAAACCCTGCTGCCCCCGCCATCTGCATGCAAATGCACGCATAGGACATTGTGTGTGTGCGTTGAGTGCTGCCGCCATTTCACTGTGCCGTATTGTGGTAGCGAGACAGCAGAACTCTCCCACGCGCACAATGTACATTAAAGGGCAAGTTCACTTTACCAGGTAATATGGGAAAATGGAATTACCCGATCAAATCTGGCCCCCGTCTCTCCCAAAACCCCCCCACCCCCGGCTATACTTGCCTTTCGGCAAACAGTCCTTACCCTCTGCCGGTACAGAGGGTAGCATCTCATTACCCACTGCCCGGCTTCCTGAATGCCGGGAAGCCTGATCCATGCAAACGGAAGCACCGATACTCGGTGAGTACCGAAAGCAAAATATCGGTACTCTATACCCAAAAACCGGTATTGGTGCATCCCTAGTTTTAATTAAAACTATTTTTTTTGTATTGGGACAAGTAGATTGTTATGAAGGACAAGTAGATTGTTATGAAGGACAAGTAGATTTGGCCCCCGCTTTAGCCCTTGGACAAGTAGTTTTTTCAAAAATTTCCACACCCCTGTTACTGCTTGCTAGCAGTAGATATAGGCAAAAAAAACGGAGGGTTTAGCACCCCTTCAAGGAAAGGGCCAGAGAATCCGAATTTGGATAGAACCGCATGCATATAACCCCAATGAATCCTGTCGAAAGCCTTCTCGGCATCTAAAGCTAGAACAGCTTGCTCTTTAGTGAGTTCTGTATGTTTCAAAATATGAAATATTCGTCTGGGGCCTGGCGGACTTGAACAAACCCCACTTGGTCAGGGTGTATAAGATGAGGAAGAATAGTAGACCCAGATTATAGGTGTAGTGCAGATGCGTCCCTGTTCAAGTGTATTCTATACCATCCCTCTCCGGAGTCGGTGCGGACATGAAGCCCCATATCTTCCAAAAGTCAACTGCCAGCTGCTTGCAAGATCACTACATGCATTCGTAGGAAACCAAAAGCTTTTGTGGGGAACCCCCATTTATATTGAATGTTATGGTTTCGCAGAGTAGTGGTGATCCCAACCAGCTTCTTATGATTCAACAGGTCTGAGTACAAATAAATATTGCTGAAATTGGGTGACACCGTGGGTTTATTTTTGGCGGCAAACAGCTTTTTCTTTCACTTGGTTGAAATGTGTTTTTGCTAGGACATCTCTAGGTATCGATTCAGATAAGCCTTTTGGTTTAGGAACCCCGTGGGCTCTATCCACTGTCAGTTCATGAGGTGTAGCTTGTGGAACTAGTTCCACCATGAATTGCAGGTTGATTTTTGCCTGAACTGATTCCGGTATGCCCCGAAATTTTGTTATTTGTTCTAGATCGGCTATTTTGAGTTTTAGCCATGCCAGGTCGTTTGCATGCGACCGATAGCCATCCACTAAGTCATTATGACCAGATTACATTACATGAGAGACTCTTAACTAATAGGCCGTGGATGGAGGCTGTAATTTTAGATAACATAATTGTCATGTCATGTTGAATGTCATGTCTAAGGGCCGTCAGCATGTTCTTCATATCTGAGGCAGAGACAGGCTGTGTTTGTGTTGCCATGGCGTCAGCAAACAAAGGATCATATGGTGCCGGGCCTGCGGCCTTGCATCGTGGGTCTGTACTCCTCGCAACCTTTGATCTTTTGCTCGTAACGGGGCTACGAGTGGTTAGGGAGTCAGAAGGGGAAGACTCACCAGGATCAGGTTGTTCGGACCGAGTGAGTGCCTGACATTGTGCCGATGTTTGAGATGGAGCCTTAGTGGTATGAGCGGCATACGGCCTGCCGCCATTTCGTGTGTTGGCCGACATTGCTGGGAAAAAGTCTGTCCGCTTTTGTGGCTGCCCGCGATTCTTCCCTCTCCTTCGGGTGGTTACTGGAACAGTTACCCTCACTTGGAGACAGTGGAGTCAGCTTTCCGTCGCTGCGGTTTGTTGCTGTCTGGGTGTAGTGACGGAGCTGTGATAGGTAGCGGCCATTCCCAGCGGCAGCAGGCCACGCCCCCCAGTAGCAAGGAAAGTTCATGGAACACCTGAATCCAACGATTTGGAGGGGTGTCCCAATACTTCTGGCTATATGTATGTATGCATGTGTGAGAAATATATATATATATCTGGTGTGATTTTTCTATTTGTAATATTTAATTATTTCTACTGAATATACAGCGCTAATAATGCAATTTGTGAATTTTAGAATACTAAAACAAAGTGTATATACACAAATTGTTTCTAACATGCAACTGTGTCACTATGATGCAAACAATGTTAATAACGAGTGATATGTGAAACACAATGTTATTAAATGGTGTCAATATCCTCTACAGATAAAAACCGTGATTGAAAACAAATTGTCAAACCATCGTGCTATCATGTTTCAAACAAAAAAAGATATGCAAATTTTCTTTTTATCCTTCACATTGATTCTGTGTGATAAATCTCTGTGCAATAAACATATATGTAAATAGAAAATCTCTGTGATAATTTAATTCTGTGCAATAAACGTATGTATGAATGAAAAAAGTATCTGATAATTTGGCTCCGCTTCAATAAAGGTGATCGAGCCTTCCAGTGTTCGGTGATTTAAACAGTGCTTTTCTGGGGTTTGTATTGTTACCAACACATTCCCCTTTCAGAGTGCGTACTCACCTCAAGCTTTTGGCTGTAACAGACAGCCCCACACGTTTTGTCTGATGGAGCGCGCTAATACGGCGTCTTTACCGACACCTACTGTACCATCAGTCTGTACTGTGATCATTCCAGGACCATCATAGATCCATAGGTAGCAGACTCTGGGTGGAGGAGGATCCTGATACAGGTGGAGGAGCTATTATTTATATTATTAATATTGGCACAATTTAATTAGGATTATTTATTTGCATTTTTAGATTTGATTAATAGTGCAGTGTATCATTATTCACCTGTAGAATGGGAAAGCAAAGTAGAACCAGAACCTGATATGGTAGGAACATCTTTGCTGAAATGATGGTAATAGACTTTGCAGATATTGCAGTTTCCAGTTTCCCGCTGTAATTGAAATATCCAGTGTTGCTGGAATGATACTCTAAACTGATTTTTGTTGGCATGTAAATGTTGCATATTATTACAAATATTTCAAATTTTTTTTGCAGATATTTTAAGATGTCTAACGGTTATGAAGATCACATGGATGATGTATGCAGGGAGGAAATGGGTAGAACTAACTTAATTGTTAACTACCTGCCTCAGAATATGACACAAGATGAGTTGCGTAGCCTTTTCAGCAGCATTGGTGAGGTGGAGTCTGCAAAGCTCATTCGAGATAAAGTTGCAGGTTAGTATGTTGCATGTCTACTGAATATGGGTTAATCTGTAACGGGTGCTTCTTTTTAATCTTCATTAAGGTATGATTGCTTATTCTGTACATGGATGGTTCTGGTAAACGTGGCTGGGAAGTAGAGTTTTCCACTAAGAGCAATTGCCAGTTTTCAGAAGGTCACTATAGTGTGCAAAAGCTATTTTATTAAAGAAACATGTGCAGGCCTCTCATGGCAGAAATATGGGGGGCACTTTGCTGACTTGTTAAAGGTGCAAGCTTTATCCTTAACCCTTTCCCCTACTTAGTGCAACATTGACCAGGAAGCATTTTTATATCTGGAGAGAAAACGGCTGATATGCATATTCCTGCTTGGTGACTCCTAAAGTATTGGAGGATTAGGATGACCGCTACTAAGCATGCAGTCAGCATTGGCATTCCCATAATTCTGTCCTGATCATGCTTGATATGATAGAATTAAAGTGAAACTCCAGCCAACATAAAGACCAACACCTCTGTTTGCAATTCTTACCTGGCACGGTTTCCTTAGCGTAAGTCTTACTTTGCAGTTTAGTCTTTGAGAATCCATAATGTTTTTCAAATGATTTCCTCTTTGCTAGTTGGTGCTATTCATATGTCAGTCTACCACAAAAACATATTGTTTTAGATGGTATATCAGAAATGTCTGAGTGTGTGTGTATGTGTATATATACATTTTTGGTGCTTTTTTGTTTTGGAAGTTCAGCCTCAGGCTTTTCTTATAAGGTTTAAGTGTTAACTGTGCAAAAACATCTCCCTAGCATCTATCCTGATCTTACTGGTAGCAATTAAAGGGCAACCAAACTTAGACGATGGACATAAAACTATTTAAGTATTCCTAACAAGCAGCAAAAGAGCTTTATATTAAGCCTTCACTGACCTCTCTACTTGCTGTTACTTTGTTGTTATCTTTGAGAACCTTTGAGTAGTAATTACTTCAAAGACTAAAGTCCGGTTCAGAAAGTTTCTAGCAGCATAGAAACAAGTGCTGATTGTTTTACATTAGAGGGCTTACAGGCTGTTGAGATCTGCTCTCATGGAAAAAAGCTGATATTTAAATGCCGCTCTTTGCTCATCGCTTTATCATTTATTTTAAAAAAATCATATTTCATAATTTTACAGGACACAGACAGGCTCTTTAAGCCTTTCACCCTGGGTTTTATGCTACCTTCAGGTAATTGTCCACTGGCAAAAAAAAAAAAAGTTGCACGCACAGTCCCCATATAGCCCTTCCCTCTCTTAGCAAGCCTCAGTTTTGGCTAGTGTCGTCCATTGATGGACATGCTCTGAGAGAGGTTTACCCCATTCTTTGCAGGCACTTCTTTAAGATTCTTCTATGAAGTTTCTGGCTTTCTAGAAGCTTTTTATAGCCATTGCAGCTGCCGCCTTTCAAAACGGCTTTCCGTATAGCTGTACTCTTTAGCACAGTCTTGGGGGCCCTACCTGTACCCCGCCTTGAATATGATTCGGGGACATCCTGTAATGTTGCGCAAAGCACTGGATCTTGCCTTACCCTGGCACATGGTGCTTTGCTTTGAATTAGCTGCAGGGTACTATACAGGTTCAGGCTATGTTTCATTGGCCTGGGGTTGCCTTTTCCCTGCAGACCCCATTGCTACAAGGGGTTGCACCCACCACAAAGGGTGAAGTAAGGGCTTGGCCCTGATGCAGATGTTTTCTCGGATTCTGAAGGGCCCAGACATTTTATGTCAGAACAAAGACCTTCATGATCCCTGTAGAGGATGTTCCGGTTTTCAAGGATCTAGTAGACAGAAGGTTGGAAGCCCTCTTTAGGCCTTAGCCTAGAATGTCCTGTCCTCCTATTTCGGGAATCTCTTTTATAATCAATTGCAAAATGGGCACCCTCAAAGAGATCATGGATTTGTTTCCTTGACCCTTCCCCCCCTGAATTGCAATAACACCAGTCTAAACAAATATGGGGTTTCACATGAGGCATACGTAGAACTTCATATTACTGTTAAAAATATAATATATTTTAAAATAATTAAAATCAACATTTGATTGTAAATACAGTATCCAAATATATATAATATAGATCTCTCACTCTCTCACTCACACACACACCAGCTGTTCTGTGTTGGAGGGCAGGTTCTAGGGATGTCCCGATGCCACTTTTTCAGGCCCAAGTACTTCCCCTCATGTTCTTGCCGATACCAATTAGCGATACTTTTTCTTAAAGGCACAGGTGACTTTAAATGATCCATAGTACAACTTCATGTTCTGTACTATGGATCATGATTTAACCTATTCATGTTAGCAGGGGAGAATTGTAAATCTATTGCTGTAGTGTAGTGGAGGTGTGTGCTGTATATATGTACTACATATACATTACACACGTCCAGTACACTATAGCAATAGATTTACAGCCAGCCCCGTCCCAGCTTCCCTCACTCAGTTTCACGCCGATCCCTGTTGCCTCACGGGGTGCCTCTTGTTGTCGGCGCTGGGCAGGATCGCTTCATCACATCTCGGTGCTCAGCTTGTGGGAGGCGCTCACAATTCTGCCCTGCTAACATAGGTTAAATCATGATCCATAGTACATATGTCCCGTACACTGCAGTAATAGAATTACAATTCTCCCCTGCTAACATGCATAGGTTAAATCATGATCCATAGTACATAACACGTAGTTGTACTATGGATCATTTAACCCATTCATGTTAGCAGGGGATCGTTGTAAATCTAATGCTGCAATGTAAAGGACATTTGTGCTGTATATGTACAGTACATATAGATATACAATTCTGCACTGCTAACATGAATGGGTAATTTTCTATATGTAGTACAAAGTATATACACTGCTCATACAGTGCAGAGAATACATTTACAAATACACTTTGCAGCATAATAGTGTCGTCGCCCCCCTGCCCTCACTCACTGTGCCGGAGAGAGCCGCGACGAGTCCGCGCTGGTCCAGTGGGAGGAGCTCCAGGTGGGGTCCTAATTTAGCTGGTTCAGAGGTGCCTGCCAGCGAAATTAGAATCCCACCTGTAGCTCCTCTCGCCGGACCAGCGCTGATTCGCCGCTGCAGGGTTTTTTGTTTTTTTTCTTAAATGCCTAGCCGAGCGTTGCGTCACTGCTGCTCCGGTGGGCGGCGATCCAAGCGGGGTCATCTGGCAGTCTCAGGCCACCTAAATTAGGACGGAGACTGCCAGATGACCCTGCTTGGAGCTCCGCCCACTGGAGCAGCAGTGACGCGACGCTTGGCGACGTAAGTAAGAAGGAAAAAAAAAAACAGCGCAAGCTTCGGCGCTAGGCATTGGGGCATGTTGACAAGTAAAAGTACTTGTCAAAATGCCTTGTATCGGGCCCGATTCCGATGCTAGCATCGGTATCAGGACATCCCTAGCAGGTTCCATAAAAGAGAACCTGTCACCTCCAAACTATCACATAAAGGGATTTTAATCCCCTTTGTGATAGGAAGAACATTAAGTGGAAAAAGTAAATAAATAAAAATTTCAAGAAAATTTAAAACGTTAAAAAAAATAATAAAATATATACAGATTTAAAAAATAAAAAAGTAAAAAATAAAAATCAAACCCTGCTGCCCCCGCCATCTGCATGCAAATAAACACATGTGTAGGACATTCTGCATGTGCTTTGAGATTGCAGCTGCCATTCCATGGTGGTAGCCAGAATTCTCTTACACACACACACACACACACACACACAATGTGCATTAAAGGGTAAGTTCATTTTCCCAGGTAATACGGAAAAATTTAAATTACCCAAAGAAATCTGGCCCCGTCTCTCCCAAACCGCCACCCCCCTGGCTATACTTGCCTTTCAGCGAACAATCCCTCCCCTCTGCCAGTATGGGTGTACTATCTGTCCCCCGTACTGCTGTCCAGTGCAGTCCTACTATGCATTTTGAATTTTGCTTGCAAATTGCAAGCACTCATTGGTCAACGTGGTCAGATGACTGCGCTGACCAGTAAGAAGTGCTATTTAGCACAATCGAATATGTTTTGATTAGGGGTGCACCGATACTAGTATCAGTGGCGATAGAGTATTTGGGCGAGTACTCGTACTCACCCAAATGCTCCGATACCTTCCCCGATAATGGAACTTATTGCCAGATGAACATTTCCTCTGACTGGTAGAGTCGTAGGGGAACATGGAGCCAGATTCCCGTGCATCAGGAAGCCGTGCGGCAAGTAATGACACGCCGGCTCTTTGCTGATTGGCTGGAAAGCCGGCTTCCTGGCCAATCTGCATCGAGCCAGTTTCCCGGTCAATCAGGTCATTACTCGCCACCCGGCTTCCCGATTGACCTGGAAGCAGGTTTCCTGCCCAATCACAATCAAGCAGGCCAAACAACATGTAGCCGGCTTCCATGGCAATCGGGAACCTGGGCGGGATGTCATTACCCGCTGGGCGGCTTCCTGATTACCAGGGAAGCCTGCTCCATGCCGAAAGCAAAAAATCGGTACTTGATACCGAAAAACCAGTATTGGTGCATCCCTAGTTTTGATGAAAACAATTTTTTTGTATTGGGACAAGTAGATTTGGCCCCCGCTTTAGCCCTTGGACAAGGGTTTTTTTTTTTTTTTTAAATTTCCACGCCCGTTTATGTAGTACATATAGAGTATATGCTGCTAATACATCTAATACAGTGCAGAGAATACATTTACAATTATACTCTGCAGCATATTAGTGCCCCCCCCCTCCCCTTGCCCTCACTCACTGTGCCGGAGAGAGCAGTGACGAGTCAGCGCTGGTCCGGTGGGAGGAGCTCCAGGTGGGGTTCTAATTTAGCTGGGTCAGAGGTGCCGGCCAGCTAAATTTAGAATCCCACCTGTAGCTCCTCTCGCCGGACAAGCGCTGACTCGCTGCTTTCTTATTTACCTTGCCGAGCGTGGCGTCACTGCTGCTCCGGTGGGTGGTGCTCCAAGCGGGGTGATCTGGCAGTCTCCGGCCACGTAAATTAGGACCCCCCACCTGGAGCTCTGCAACGCTCGGCGAGGTAAGTAAGAAACAAAAAAAAACCATAGCGCAAGGTTCTGCGCTAGGCATTGGGGCATTTTGACAAGTACTTGTCAAAATGCCCTGTATCGTGCCCGATACCGATGCTGGTATCGCGGGACATCCCTAATAAACACACCACACACTCTGCGATTTCGCGGGTGCGTGCAATTTTAAAGGTTGACATGTTTGGAGCACAAAAGTGTCACTTACCTTGTCCCTACGAGCCCATGGTGTCCTCTTTTGTACGCGGCCGGCCGATGCCGGCATCTGACTTTGTTTCATTTTTCGGTGTCACAGCGGGGGGCAGAGCCGGTGGCAAATTCAAAAGTGAAAACATGCAATATACACACAATACAATGAAATCTATGATTACCTTTTATGTATCAAACCATTCCACTTCAATTTTGTCCAGTGCCCTGCCTGCACTTTTACTGTTCTTTCTGCCTGTAAACTTGAGAACGTCCATAGCATCCAAAAAGCGTCCCTTTAGGTCAAAAGCGGTTTTAGAGCAGGTAGAAAACAGCCATAGTAAATCAGAATCACTTGCAGAATTGAGTGATAGCGATTTGTTAATCGAATAGGAAATTCGTCATCAGACACTGAAAGTGACGACAGCGACGATTCTTCAACCGAGCTCAGTGATGTGCGACCTTGGTACTCTATTGACTGTGGTACATATCAGGCAGCGCCCCCAGAATTCCCATTACCTGGTTCACACCTGTACGTTTTGTAGCGTGTACAACGCTCTACAAAACGCTCAAACATGAAAATCCCATTGTTTTCTATGGGTATGGTTCACGCCGTATTTCAGCCTGTCTGAACGCGCTACAAAACGGCCTACGCCTGAAAAGGTACATGAGCTTCTTTGCAACGTTTTTGTCGCGCGTTTCCATTGGGATACAGCCAAGTAGCCCTCGGAAATGCGAATTTGTCGCGCGTTTTTTTTACCGCGAACCGTGGTAAAAACGTGCATCACGAAATGCGCATAATCGATACGCCTAGGTGTGAACAGAGTGTAAGAATTACAGGCCTACAATATAAAACAACAAATTGCCATGAAAAATAAAGCACCGCTTTGGCATGGTTAAATCCTGCAAAATCAGACCGCCAGGGAGGTTAAGCCTGTTCTGGTGGGGGAGAGGTTTCAGGGTTTCTACTCAAACCTGTTTTACTGTCTCTAAACCAAAAGGGGGCATTTGTCCCATCCTGGACCTGAAGCACTTCAGTTTGTTTCTAAAGGTTCCAAAATTCCTCATTGAATTGGACAGGTCGGTGGTAGCATCACTTCAACAGTGGGACCTCTTGGAGTTACTGGACATCAAGAATGATTATTTGCGCGTTCCAGTTTTCTGCCCCATCAGTGCTTTCTGTTCTTTGCTGTGGGCTCACAGCACTTTCAGTTTAGCATTCCCTTTTCCACCAAGGTGCTTGCCCCAGTCCTGGCTTTGCTTGGCTCCCAAGGAATCCATGTTGTGGACTATCTGGTCAAACGTCTTCTGAAAGATCAGTTAGCAGATGTCCTGAAGACAATGCAGACACTGCAGAGGTTTGGTTGGATCCTTAAGCTTCAGGAATCTGCCCTGGAGTCAACCCATTGGTTGGAGGTCTTGGACACGGCCCTATCTTGGCTCTAGTAGTTTCCATATCCTTGTATATTATTTATGAACCGCATACTCAAGGTGAGGCCGAACCAGTGCAATGTAATATCCTGACTTTGTAGAATGTGCAGGATCTGTTCCTGGATTGCCTCATTCACCTCCTCAGTAAGGCCAGGGAACAATTTTTTTAGTCCCGTCGGGGCCACTTGCCAAATTCCGTGCTTCAAAATCAAATTTAACTATATATGGTACTAGTGTTCTTGCGTTTTATAAGCGGCAACTGTCACCCTTTCAAGTTAATCAGGTGACAGCCGCTGCATGTGACCGTCTGCACACCACATGTAATTGTTTGTTTGCTAAATGCATGTAATCATAAAACAATCACTATCCCTGGATACACGATCGTGCATCCAGGGAGAGTGTTTTTGTAACTGCTGTCACCTGATCATTAACTTGAATGGATGACAGTTACTGCATGTAAACGCCAGATTAGGGTTTCCTGCTGTAGCAAAACTCAATCCTGACGCAGGAATCCCTAATTGCACACACAGAAAAATACAAACACACTAATACACTCCCTTACAATACCTCCCCCTTCCCCCCACAAAATAAAATGCTTCCCCCTGCACACATACATACACTCCTCCGCTATCCAGCCCCCCTGGGGAGTGTATACAATAATACACTCCCCAGTTCCAATCACTCCCCTACCTTTTAATACACTCCCCAAGCCCCCCGCACGCATACAATAATACACTGCCCCTGCTTCAATCACTCCTGTACACAAACAATAATACAGTTCATGGCATCCCAGCATGCGTAAAATAATATTCTCCCCCGTTCCAAGAAACTGCACACAAAGCTAAAAGCTATCAGAGCGCCGGCTGAAAGAAACTAGTGATTGCCGCAGCTGACGGGAACAGCTATGTGGTCTGCATCAGACAGAGATGCAGACCATGTAGCTGCTCCTGCAAGGGAGGTACATGGTCCCTGACCGCGTGCCTGACTTGTCAGATGGCTGCGTGCCGCATAATATCAGTTCATGGGGTCGGTACTTTGAGACCCCTGTTCTAGACACTTTCTGGTTCCCCCTGATAGACCTCCAGCTGCCCCACATGTATCTGGCCTCCCAATCTTTATACCAGTTACTTTCATTCACTTACATGAGGAATCTATGATTGGTCTAAAAAACACAATCCTGTCTTGACGTGTATTTCCACTTTTGCAGCCCTAGGAGGATTGTACCTATTTTTTACTTTACATGTTCCCATTCACACAGCGCAAGCTAAAAATGAAAAGAAATGCTTCTTGTAGCTTGAATTGGTTTTACTTAGGGATTTCTTGGCTTCTTAAGGGTTATCATTTCTACTTGGCTTCTCCGTCTTTAGAAATACGATCCCCAAATTTCAGGCCTCAGTCTCTCTAGGGCAGATCACTCTGTAGTAGATACCCTCCTACAAGTAGTAGTAGTATTCTAACTACAAGGTTAGAATTTTGAATAAACAAAAACTATTTTGTAATGTTTGTTCGACTTTCTAAAAGTTTATGCGATTGAAATTTTTCTCGATTGAAAGAAAATCTAACAGTGGATGTGGTTTTCATTCAGGAAGCTCCATTCATTCTAAAATTGAATGTTAAATGAAAATCATGTGAAAATTGGATTGGTGACCGCCAAGTCTAGGATGGCATTATTGAATGTTCTGACAGGATTTTTTGTTCTATCTTTGGTTTCAAAATTTACCTGTGTATACCCTACTTGCAGATACTCAGAAAAACCTTGATTCAGTCATGTTGCATGCTGCAACAAAACGGCTAAAAGGTAAAAACATATTTATTTTTCGTTATGCTGTGTGAATGGGAACACATTAACATTATAGAGGGGTTTCCTCAAATTTGACTGCAAAAGTGAAAATATACTTCAAGTGATTGGATGGTAACTGAAGTCTTTATGATAAACACTAGTGATGGGCTGAACAGGTCCGAGTTCGGTTCAAATTCGAACTTTAGAACATCCAAAAAGTTTTAATTCGAACTCGATGCATATCAATGGGGAGTAGAACTTTGACAAACAATTGTCCACCTTAAGAGGGCTTATATGCAAGTTATTGGCCATAAAAAAAGGTATTATTATACAGAATTTATATAGAGCCAACAGTTTGCACAGCGCTTTACAATATAAGGAAGACATTACAATCACAATACAATGCAAGACAAGATGGTAAGGAGGGCCCTGCCCATGAGGGCTTACAATCTAAAAGGGAGGGGGAAGTTATACATGAGGAGGTAACTGTGTGGGGATGAATTGTTTGAGAACGTGATGGTTGAGCAGTTAGGTTGAGGTGGGATAGGCTTCCCTGAAGAGTAGAGTCTTTAGGGAACGCCTAAAGGCAGTCAAGGTGGGAGACAGACAGGTTGGGGTAAAGAGTTCCAGAGGATGGGAGAGACTCTACAGAAGTCATGGAGGCGAGCATGGGAGGAGTTGACAAGGGAGCTGCAAAGCAGGAGGTCTTGGGAGGAGAGGAGCCAACGGTTAGCGTGATACTTTGAGACAAGGTTTGAGATATAGCCGGAGGCGGAGTTGTGGATGGCTTTGTAAGTGATTGTTAATATTTTTGAATTTTATCCTTTTTAGGCGAGTGGAAGCCAGTGTAGGGATTGGCAGTCGGGGGTTGCAGACACTGAACCGTTGGTTAGGTGAATGAGTCTGGCAATTGCATTCATGATAGACTGAAGGGGGGATAGCCTGTGTAGTGGAAGGCCAATGAGGAGGGAATTGCAATAGTCGAGACGAGAGATAAGTGAGTGAATGAGTAATTTTGCAGTTTCTTTGGTGAGGAAGGGGCGTATTTTGGAGATGTTACGAAGGTGAAGGCGGCAGGATTTGGATAGTGATTGGATGTGGGGAAGAAAGGTGAGGTCCGAGTCGAGGATGACATCTAGGACCTTGGCATGGGAGAAGGGGTTGATAGTTGTGTTAACAATCTCAAGGGAAAAGTTGGGGGAAGGTGCACGGGTAGAAGGAAATATCAAGAGCTCAGTTTTTGAAAGGTTGAGTTTTAAGAAGTGTTGCAACATCCAGATGGATATGTCCGCTAATAGATTAGTGACACGCAAGGACACCGAGGGGGTGAGTTGTGGAGTAGAAAGATATATTTGAGTGTCATAGGCATCATCACCTCTGCTTCATCAGCTTCTTTTGGGGTCCCCAGGTGAAAGGGGTCTTGGAGACCCCTAATGTCTCCATAAATAGGACCTGTCAGTGTGCCTTTGCTATTTATATAGCAGGATTTTTATCCCCCTATGTAATTGCAATGACATTAAGTGTAATAAAATCCCCAAAAATGTTTAAGTTCCCAACCCCCACGTTTACGCACATATGCGAACGTCGCAGTGAGAGCAATATTTTAAGGCCATCAATCACTGATGACACTAAACTGATGAGCGGTAAAAGCTTTTAAAGCATCGCCTATGGACAATTTTGGGTATTATAGTTTTTTGAGGTTTCGCGCGCGCGCACAATTTTAAGGCTTGACATGTTTGGTGTCTTTTTACCCAACGTGACCCCGTCTTTTATATTTTACCAAAAAATTGGGTAATAATTTATCATTTAATATAGGGGGAAACTGTTTTTTTTTAATTTCCTGTATTTTTTTCCTCCATATAGTAAAAAATAAAAACCCCAGTGGTGATTTAAATACCACCAAAAAAAAAGCTCTATCTGTCCCCCAAAAATGGTATAAAATTTATTTCAGTACAGTGTTGCATGACGGAATAAATGTCAAAGTACCACAGCGCTGAATTCTGAAAAATGGCCTGGATGGGAAGGGGGTTTAACACCGCGGACTTCAAGTGGTTGAAGGACATTTCCACCTTTTTGTAAGTGATTTTGAGTTTTTTGTCCTAATGGGGAGGTGCAGGAGGCATGTACATGTGTGTGCATTCTTATGAGTCACAGGGGTGTTTTTCATACTTTTTTTTATAGATTCTTTATAGAATCCGTCTCTCTGAGGGTCGGCTGTTTTCCCTCCTCCCCTCTCAGGTCTGTGGAGAGAGCAGCGATGTGTCATAGCTCTGTGTGTCTGTGTGAGTGTTAGAATCTCCTGTCACTTGTCCTGTTCTATAGGCTTCTCTCTGTGTCCTGTGTGTCTCTCTCAGATCTCCCCCTTATCCTGGGTCACATTTACTCTCTGCTTCCCCAAGTCCAGGTTCCTCAAGTCCAGGTTCCTCTATGTTCCCCCCATCCCCTCCCCCACCATTCTTCTCATTTACAGATATGACTGTTAGAACAGGTAAAAATACATTGGGGGGTAGTTGATCAAAACTGGAGCAGACAGAACTTGGAGCAGTTGCCCATGGCAACCAATCAGCTTCTCTCTTCAGCTCGTTCCATTAAGATTTGAAAATGAGATAGAGAAGCTGATTGGCTGCCATGCAAAGCTGCTCCAGATTTTGCCTGCTCCAGTTTTGATAGATCCCCCACTGTGCGGCGTCACCGGGGATGTGCGGCGTCACTGGAAATTGTTTGGTGTTACATATTCAATATGACTGCTAGAACAGATAGACATTGGGGGTAATTGATCAAAATTGGAGCAAACAGAATCTGGAGCCTTTGCCCATTGCAACCAATCGGCTTCTCTCCGGTTTGCTCATGTAAGATTTGAAAATGAAAGAGGGAAGCTGATTGGTTGCCATGCACAGCTGCTCTAGATTTTGCCTGCGCCAGTTTCGATAGATCCCCCCCACTGTGCGGGGTCATAATTTTCTCTTGGCAAAAAATGTTTACTAATTGTACATTACAAGACACAGGATGTTTGTATTCAGATACATTGGGTTATGCTGCTACCTTACAGCGGACCTTTACACTTAAAAAATCAAATGATACTAATGCATCCCTCCATGATGATTAATAATAGACATGTCAGGTGTAAAATGCTGTGATTTTGAAATACACTTGCAGAGCATTCACTTCCTGCTTCGAAAGGGCAAAATGACTTCAGTTTGCCAAAGCAATGCACACTGGGATTGCCTTGTCATCAGCAGAGCATTGCTGGTTAATCTCATCTGTAATCTCACGAGATCTCAGGGAAAGGCATTATTCCTCCCCTGAGATGTGCATGGTCACGTGCCAGAAATCCAGGAAGTAAAAGGAGAGCTAGTGATCTGCGCTTAATGAATACGCTCACAGTCAGAAGCCTTGGGAAGAGAAATATGGTATGCAAAGAATACAAAGCCTGCAATTATATCGAAGTATCTGTTTGTAAATTGTCATTACTAAATATTCTAAAGGTCTGTTTGTTATTTTAAAGATATGGGTAAAGGTCCACTTTAACCTCTTGCCGTCCGCCCGTTAAGAAAAAAACGGACGGACGGTTGACTCCTACCTGCGGGTTGCCGTCGCCAGACGACAAATAACCGGTCACAAATAAAAAAAAGTAAACCGTCCCCCCACCTTTGTTTACGCACATTTAAACGTAAATATGCGTCGCATGCGCCAGCACGCGAAAATGACAATTGCGCTACACATGTTACATATCGCCGCGAACGTCGCAGTGAAAGCAATCATTTTAGGGCCATCAATCACTGATAACACTAAACTGACGAGCGGTAAAAGATTTTAATGCGTCGCCTATGGCCAATTTTGGGTAATTTAGTTTTTTTGAGGTTTCGCTGGCGTGCACAATTTTAAGTCTTGACATGTTTGGTGTCTCTTTACCCGACTAGACTCCGTCCTTTTATATTTTACCAAAAAATTGGGAAATTATAAATGTTTTAGAATTTAATATAGGGGAAACTGTTGTTTTTTTTTTTTGTTTTTTTTTTAATCTGTAATTTTTCCTTAATATATAAAAAAATTAAAACCCCAGTGGTGAATAAATACCACCAAAAGAGAGCTATGTGTCCCCAAAAAAGGGTATAAAATTCATTTCAGTACAGCGCTGCATGACAGAATAAATGTCAGTCAAAGTACCGCAATACTGAAAAATGGCCTGGATGGGAAGGGGGTTTAACACCGCGGATGTCAACTGGTTAAGGAGATTGGACACCATCAA
Source organism: Nanorana parkeri (assembly GCF_000935625.1). Lineage (NCBI taxonomy): Eukaryota > Metazoa > Chordata > Amphibia > Anura > Dicroglossidae > Nanorana > Nanorana parkeri. The sequence goes on from NW_017309002.1 coordinate 102,001, forward strand.
ACACAAAACTGTAGGATAGCCCAGTATAACCCCTCTCATTCCCAGCATGCCTCAGTTTTTTGCTAGTAAGAATTTTAATTTGCTGCAGAGTCGGTGGGGCTCATTTTTACAGCTTCCAGACTGGCTACACCTCGACTTTGCCCTGGGGGCTGAACCTGGATCCCGCTTTAGAATTGGAGCCCAGTGCAGTGCACAGCCCATTTCAGACATGGCGCCCAGTAGACAGTCTCTGAACCTTCGTGTGGTCTGGCAGTACCGTCAGACTGCTCATGTGCGCACTACTTCCTGTTTACATGCATCCATCCTGCCCCACCGGAAGCCACACAACTGAACGTGAGAAAATTTTCTCCAGGGTTCCCTGCTGGCATGTAGTAACATAGTCATAGACTTAGTAGTATGTCTGATTTTGAGCATTAGCAATCCCTCGGGCCATCCCAGCTCCTGATCCTCTTGACTGTTCTGGGGCGTTCGCATGGGCCTTACACAAAGAATGTGGATATTTTCCCCTGCTATAGTTCTCAGCCTTCTTAAAGTATTTCTCAGCTCGTTCAGAAGTGGCTCCCCTCCTCAGTGGTTTCCAGAGATGGGAGGAAGTTTATGCGCCTATGTCAGTTTTTTTGCTAAGTATTTGACATGATAGATGACTCGGAATACATAGAATGCATGCGTAACTCTACACCCTCTTCTACAGAATCTCTCTGAATTCCCTGAGGCTGCAGTTGTTTCTGCTCAGTCAGTCAAGGCTAAGGATTGTATCTTTATTTGAGGACTTGGTACAAGAGGAGTCGCAATCTACAGACACTACTCCAAACCATAAGGTTACAGTTTCGGTCCGTCTCAGAGTCCACACATGCCTAGATTTGGGGTTACCAGAGTCTGCTACACCAATGGTGACTAGCATAGGTTTCATATATAAAAAGCTACCTTAACCACTCTCCATGCCTTTAAGTATTCAGCGCTGCTGTACTTTGACATTTATTAAGTCATGTGACTGTACTGAAATTCATTTTAGTCCATTCTTTTGGGACAGATAGAGCTTTCTTTTGGTTGTATTTATTCATCACTGGGGTTTTTATTTTTTTCTATATAACAAAAAAAGTACTGAAACTTTTGAAAACAAAAACTGTTTTCCTATGAAATGTTATGAAAAATTATCACCCCAATTTTGTGGTAGAATATAAAAGACTGGATCACATCAGGTAAATAGTCACCAAACATGTCAAGCTTTAAAATTGCGTGTGCCTGCGAAATCGCAAAAAACTACTTTTACTGCTCATCAGTTTAGTCTCATCAGGGATTGATGGACTTAAAACTATTGCTCTCACTCTGACGTTCGCGGTAATATGTAACCTGTGCGGCGCAATCGTGATTTTCGCATGTAGGCGCACCCGATTCGTGTTTGTGTCTGTATGCGGGGGGGGAGACTTTGAATTTTTTTTTGTTTTTTGTAACTTAATATAACAATATACAGTGACCGATCCTATTTATGGAGACAGGGGTCTCCAAGCCCTTTAGCCCTCGTTCACACCTAGGTGTATTGCATATGCGCGTCTGTCGCGCGTTTTTTTACCAAAAAGTTGCGCGACCCCGAAGGCTACTTGGCTGTATCCCAATAGAAACGCGCAAACAAAACGGCCCAAAGTAGTACCTGGACCTTTTCAGGCGTGGGCCATTTTGTAGCGCGTTGGGGACGGGCGGAAATACGCCAAGGTGGGAACGAGACCATTGACTACAATGCAATTTATATTTTTGACCGTTTTGTAGAGCGTTCGTTCGTCGAGCGTAGAACGCGCTACAAAACGGTCAGGTGTGAACGAGGGCTTAATGTTACCTAGGGACCCCTAGAGAAGCTGATGAAGCAGAGATCTGCTTCACCAGCTTCTTTCCAGTTGGAAAGAGCACCCCCTCATGCAAAATACAAACAATTGTGCTTCTCTACAGACGCTGAAATGCGTATGTATGGAGACGGCTAACGCTGGCTGTTTAAATTTCAAGTACATTTCCCGCTCGTGTGCGCCGCCTAGTGACAGACACGAGCGGGGCGGGTAAGGAAGTTTTTAAAGCGCATGCAGATCCTTGGCCACTAGCTATGACAGCCCTATCCTCGATTGGGGCAGCCTCTGAGTGTTCCTCACGCGTGGCACAAATGACACAGTGATTTGTTGCTCTGTCAGTGTCTCCCAAGGATGACAGTGTTCCCTCTGCTATGGTAGATGGTCTGTTCCAGGAGATTCTACCCTCCACACGGTTGGTGCATGGTAATTGAATGGACCTTCCTTCCCACCCTTGCTATGTGTTGGTGGCTGGAGTGGTCAAGGGGTACCCCTCTTCTCCTTCTGTGCATGATGTATGATCTGCTTGGGCACTCTGTATTGCTTATCAGCTCTGTGGGATCATTACTCTGCATGGTTCTCCTTTTAGACAGGTGTTTGCAGTTTTCCGCTTACTGTCAGGGCTTTGCTCTGCTGTTTTTTGGGTTGCAGCACCATGCGGCCATTGTGGGAGCTCGGGCAGCCACAGTTCCATGTGTCTGCCCTACACACGCGGCCACCCTGAGAACTGGCAGCCACAGCTCCTTTTGATTGCTCTTCACATGGGGCAGCTCTTAGATTTCTGGCTGCATTTCCGTAAGGGCACAGGGAGTTTGCTTTTTGGGCTCGCAGTGGCATCTGGCTGTATGGCCATCTTGGTATTCCTAGCGGCTACTGTTCCTGCTGCTGCTTTGGAGCCCCAGCAGCTGGACATTTAGCTCCTCTGGGTCAGCGGCAGCTCTGAGGGCCCCACTGGATCGATAAAAGGTTTTGTCACGGTCTGGGGACTCCTGCCGGTTGTGGCCATGGCTACATATGGCTGCCTTGGAAATCCCGGTGGCCGATTGGGAACGCCCATATGTGGCAGCTTTAAACTGCAGCAGTGGCTTCATGGTGGGGGGGTTTCGTTCTGGGGTTTCCAGGGTCCACAGGTGTGGGTGAACGCTCTGGGAGCTCCAGCGGCTTCTGCTGCTTTTGGACACCTGGCAGCAGCTCTTGGGCCACAGTGCACATCTTGGTTGGGTTGATGTTATGATGTGATGTCATCACTCGGTGTGCGGGTGCTGAGGCTCACTGCCCCGGTGGCAGCTGCTGTGTGTGGGCACACGGCTCCAAGTATTTGGCTCTACACACAATCTCTGACAACCTGTAGCCTGCAGGGATTGCACATGCTCTATTTCTGAATAAATCCAGACAGCAGGGCAAGGCACCTCATCATAACTACCACCATATTCCTGCTGCATAAGCTTCAAAGGTGGTGCTGAAGTAGAACCAATTTTGTTTCTTAAAAAAAAAAAAATGAATGGTATACTCCTGCACCTGCTGTTTCTGCGAGTGGGCACACTCTATTGTGGGCCTGCATCATTTTATTCATTTATTGAGTCTTCAGCCACCAAGGCTGAACCTGTACGGTTCTTTCTGCGGTTGTTACATGTGTGGTGTCATAGTGCTCTGTTTTTCAAACATTAATGAAGGTACAACCTATCTTTGTTCTGATGTGGTTCGCATCTGTTTTGGGTAGCTCCTTTCGGGAATTTTTTTCCTTTGCAATGCGTAAGTGTTAGTTCAGAGAGAAGGACTCAATCTGGCCTGGTGGAGATATGAGTTCAAATCCCTCTGAGGGAGAGCCTTTTAGTCCCAGGTGCTGTGTAGTACCTGCATACCCTGTTCTTCTGTGCACCCAGGCATGGTGTGATTTGGTTGTACCTCTGTGATAATGCCTGTAAGCCTTTCTGGGGTACTGGCTGTGTAGGTTTTGTTTTTTCCACCTCTGCGTTCTGATCAACGCTGGTACGCTCTCTTCATTCTGAAGATTGGTGGCCCGAGGTACTGCTACTGACACTGTGCCCGCCTTCCAGCTGGTTTTGGATTAAGGTTGTTGTCTATTTTCCGTGTTGGGGTTTTCCCTTAGTTCCTTCAGGCCTGCCCCTTGTCTTGTCTCTCAGGAGATTTTCCATGATTCACCACAGTATGGGAAATGGGCCAAGTAGTTCTTCTGAAGTCCCAAACTAGGATGAGCCTGGAGAGTTGGGAGGGCCTTACTACTACTCAGGTGCACATTGTTGCAGCTGGTAACATGTGGCCCCAGCCTTCCAGTTGGAAGTTGGAGTTGTTAATCTTGCCTTTTGGTCTTACCTTGCACCTTTTTGTGGCATTGTGCGGTTAAAGGGCGAGTATGCATCACATGGGCTATGTCTGCTGTGGTTGTCAGGGTTCCCTATCAATTGTGTGTATTTTTTTTTTTATGGGATGCTCTTGTTTTTAGGACTCCTTTTGACATGTGATTGAGTGCCCTTGGAGACTTTGGTTCCTGGTTAGGACCTGTTTTGATAACCCATTTGGAGTGCGTACTTACTCCATGTTCACACAACATTTGGCCCTTTTTCTACTGGGTGCACAGTCTGCTAGGTGTGTGTCACCTTCTGAGTCTCCTTATGGTGGGCATGGGTAACATTGTTGGGTTGCGGAACTGGTTTACTACGTGTCCTCTGAGGGACATTGTTTTGTAACTACTTTAGACATCCACATATTGATTTGTGTCTTTATGTACTTTTGCCTCTGTTACAGGGTGGCATACCTCCTGCTACTTTAGGGGGCATGCAACCATGCATCTTGGACCTCAGGATTAAAACATTTTGTGTCAGGTAATGTCTCTCCTAGAACCTGACAGTTTGCTATCAGGGGTACGTTATGGTTCTAGTGGACATCATGGGTGCTTTTTTTTAGCATGTTCTGTTCATTTTTCCATAGCTCAGTAATTCCTTCGAGTCTTCTGCTCCCTCGTTGTTAATCCTGATGTTCCGGTTCTTTGGGATGTTGCATCCAGGTCTTGCTGAGGTTTGCCTGTTTTTTTTTTTGTTTTTTTTTCACATTCAGAAGCAGCACTGGAACAGACTCGTCACTTTGAATACGGGTCTCTGCCACTTTTTCCTCTGCATATGAGTTTGGGGCTTTTGGTGGTTATAAATTCCAGGTCCTTAGGAACCCTGCTGTGCTGCATTCTGTTCTTCCAAGATTGGTCAGTTGCAGATCCTGGTCTGTCCTTTTCATCTAGCTTCAAGGCCCTAGTTCTAGACTGGCATCTCACACTGTACGTGCATGGAACTTGGACCCCAGAGGAATTTTACTTCCCAATAGTTCTGTGTGCTTTGGTTGTTGCTACAGTGCTAGAATCCCCACTGAAGGTCTTCTGCTTGGGATTCTGCCTGCTATGCTGTGGCAGTGCCCGATTCTTTTGGGAGGAACCAGTTGTCTTGCCATGAATGCAACAGGGCTTTTGTCCTAGAACAGGCTTGCTTGTTAGCCTTGTCTTCTATTTTTCTCCTGAGTGTGGACAGTTGGCAGGCGGACTACCTCTGTCGGTAGTCCTCAGATTCAGGGTGGGTGTCTTCCAAAGGTATTTCACGACCTGGCTTTGAGGTTTAAGCACTGGGCAGGTTTCTCCTTGGCTCAGAGATTCTTGGGTAGTGACAGTGAGTGCATTTGTGATTTAATGGAGCAGTATAGCCTGTTCTTTTAGATTTTATTTTATTTTTTTTTTAGGGGAACGTTTAATAAACTGTGAAAAGCATGTGATGAGACTTTACTCACCGTATCACAAGGAAAAGCTTCTAAAGTGATATTTTAAAAACCGTGATGTCAGGTAGGAACTGAAATATCTCACCTTTTTTCTCTTCATGGTTATAGCAATGTACCTGTTTACTAAACGTTAAAAGTAGGAAAGAGATTTATCACGGTGATAAGTGTTGGGAAAAGTCCCCTAGGTTTTTCACCCCCTCAGACGGAGCCTTTTTTTGTTGAAGCACTGATGAAAAAGCCAGGAAGTGACTGTTTTACACATTTTCAGGCATAAGTGCAGGATTACTCATGCTGTAATGCATCCCATAGGGTATTTTGCAGCACATTACTCTTTACCTGATCCACTCATTATCACCTATATGACTTTTGTTTTAGTTGTTGTTTTGTGCATCGAGAAAGATGCACGATACATTTGTTTCGCAAGCGAGAACTTTTTTGCCACTTGCGACTGCTGCATCATATTCACTTGCTGCCCATTCAGGCCCCATTCACACCTGATAGTTTTGGGAAAATGCTCTAAAAAATTTGCAATTTGACACACATATGTAAAACATGGCAAAAATGCAAAACATGCTTGCTTTACCATTTAATGTCACCGCAGACACGGCCAAGAAGTTGCACATTTTCCCTCCCGGTTTGCGTACATTAAAACGTGCACAAACGCAGAGGAAAAATATTGAACACATGTCAGACTTTCCTAGATGCTCTACTTTTCCTCGTTTTGTTAAAATTAATAGTAACACTTGACATGACTCGCGTTCATGCTACGCTCAGGTGTGAATGGGGCCTCACACCAGCGAATGACCATTATGGTGTGTCTAATATGCATATGCACTGGTGTGCATTTGAAATGCATCACAGTGCTCGGTCACACACTAAAACGCATGTGTAATGGTGGGGCTGGTGCAATGTGTTACAAAACATAACACTTTACTTTTATTTTTAACTTTATTGAACACAAAATTACACCATTTAACTCCGCACCACAGAGCATTGCGGTGGAACGCAGTAGGTGCATTGTGATTTTCCAGAAATTTTGCATTTTTACACAACACATATCGATGCAGTGTTATGGTGTGAACAGGACATGAAGAATACAATTGTTCTCTGTACGTGTGTTAAACCTGTGTTGGACATAATATGAATAAGCCCAATTAACAATAAAAAAAACAACATTCATTTAATTCTATGCAATGTCCTGCCATGTCTTGTAACGTGTTATTTAGTGCTGCAACAACTAATCGATTAAATCAATGATAATTGTTGGCAACAAATCTCATCATCGAATAGTTGCTTTTCAATTAGTCGCCTCCGTTCTTCTCCCCACTGGTGCTGGATGCAGCGGTCTGTGTACCTTTTCAATCCCCGCCTCTATCGTCAGGCAGTGGGGACACAGACCACTGCTGCCTGCACCAGCGGAGAGGAGAGACCGCTGTGCCCGCAGACCCCCCCGTACCTCCGCTGCTGCCCCAGTCCTTCTCTGTCCCTTGATGCTCTTCAGTTTGTTCTCCTGATATCACAGTGATAGTTCACTGCTGCTATCACCGGCCATCACTGTGGTAAATTGGCCACTTAAACGGGCTCAAACTTTTTTCAAGAAGTGATAAAATAACACTGCAATACGTGGAGAAAAGACAACCCCTGATAAAGCATACTTTATCACCGTTTATTAAACAGAAAACTTAGTGTGGTTTACCTAAGAAAAACCTGTTACCAGCAGAGTGGAGGTGAACTCTGTTCACGCTGGAAGTGAGGCAATTAAGAGGGAAAATTATTTTGATGTACAAAATGTTTAGTGGTGATGGCAACATCAGCAATAAACGTTTTATTGTAAACCCCCTAACACAGACTAGAGGCCACCACCTAAAATTGTTGGAGAAAAAATGTAACCACTAGGGGCATAGGGGTTTCTTTTCAATTAAAGCGGTACAATTTTGGAACCCTCGGCCACCAGCAGTGTTATCCTCAGAGAATATTGATTCATTCAAAAATCCATTAGATATCTTCCTAAGCGACTAACGATTATTTTCAAAATCGATTCGTTAGACAATTATTAAGTTAGATTAATCGGATAAAAAAATGGTTCAAGTGATGGACTACTAGTTTGTATTGAGATTGTAGTCCATCATGGGAGCAAGTTTGGAGAGGTGGAAGTACAAAAAAAAAGTGTGCTGTGTCTTGGTATGCTGATGCCTTAAAGTGACAGTCAAAAAATGTTTTTCCTCCCCCCCAATGTTAATGTTAGCACTTACCTTAAATGATGTCTCTTAATCCGATCTTCCTCTTCTTTCCTGATGTTTTCATCTGTCCCTCCAGCGGTGCGGCGGCTGTCCGATCCAGCGCTGACTCCTCTCTGCTTGCTGGCACTTCTGATCCCACGGTGTCTGCATGCGGGTGCACGCGTCCATAGACCTTACCTTGCGTCTCTGCTAGTCTCCCGGCCGAGAATCCGAACTGCTTATGCGCCCGTCCCAAGATGCTTTGCGGCTGCCCGAGCAGTTTCGGATTCTCGGGCGGGAGCGCGCGGCGAAAACAGGGTAAGTTTTTAAACTGCTGTTAAATCGTTTTTTTTTTGCCTATATCTACTGCTTGCTAGCAGTAGATATAGGCAAAAAAAACGGATGTACTTTTTCCCAGTGACGGTGCGTTTGACTACAATCGACACAACGCTCAGATGTGAACATGGCCATAGAAATGAATAGGAGTTTTTTGGGGGCTTTTTTTGAGCAGCAAAAGCTGCAAAACGCTTAGTGTGAATGAGGGCCTAAAGTGAGCATATACAGTGGGGCAAAAAAGTATTTGGTCAGCCACCAATTGTGCAAGTTCTCCCATTTAAAAAGATGAGAGACCTGTAATTGGCATCGTAGGTAGACCTCAACTATGAGAGACAAAATGAGAAAACAAATCCAGACAAATCACATTGTCTGATTTGGAACTAATTTATTTGCAAATTATGGTGGAAAATAAGTATTTGGTCAACGGAGCGCTTAGAACTGGAGACGGAGCGGGGGGCGTGGAGCAGTGACAAAGCCGGACAGCCGGACAGTGGAGCTGTTACAGGCTCTGTCACCTCCCTCAGCCTCTGTCCCCGGCGGCCGCTGCTCGTTCCTTTCACAGGAGTACTAGCAACAGTGCTGTGCTAGAACTCCTGTGTTGGAGGTGACAGGGTCAATAAAGAGTACCTGTCACCTCCAAATGCTACCACACAGGATTATTATTGCCTGTGTGATAGCAATACAGTTACGTTTTTTGTTAAAATAGTTAAAATGAAAAAGTAAAAAAAAATAATAATTAAAAGTGTAACTAAATAAAAAAGGTGATTAAGGAAAAATAATAAAACAAATTAAAAAATTTTTACAAAGTAAATAAAAATGTTAAAAATGAAAACCAGCCCCCCTGTCCCCATCTGCATGCGCCTAAACGCGCAGTGTTTTCAACTGCAATCGTGTGCAACCGCTCGGGCAGGGCGGTATTGCAGCAAGAAAAACGCGCAATCTGCCTGGCATGACTGGGGTGTCATTAGAAAATAATGGCACTGCCAGCGCGATTGGCAGGGGTGTGCGATCTGTGACTGTTCGGCCATCGTGCATGAAACCGAGCAGATGGCTGAGTGGTCACGGAATCGCACACCACCGCCGATCGTGCTGTCAGTACCATTATTTTCTAATGGCACCCCAGTCGTGCCAGGCAGATTGCGCGTTTTCCTGCTGCAATACCACCTGGGCAATCCCACATGATCACGGTTGAAAACACTGCACGGTGCATGTCGTGAAAATAGGTACATCTACCTTTTTTTTCAGCGATTGCCACGCAGATGTAACCCCATACATGCAGATGCAACCGCTGTATGCCACCGCACACGATCGCACGTCCCAGGAATCCCCAAGTCTGCACCAACCCTAAAGGGTAAATTCACTTTCCCAAGTAATTTGGGAAAATTGAATTACCCACACATCTCCCTCCCACTATATTTACCTTTCGGCGAATGGTCCTTCTCGTCCACCAGTACGGG
>NW_017309003.1:0-2806 GCF_000935625.1 Nanorana parkeri
TGAAACCCGGACATAGCATTCAAAACCCGGACTGTCCGGGTCAATCCCGGATTAAAGTAGAAATAGAAAAAAAAATCATTTTAGACAATATCACTAAGAGAAAGTCTTGCTTGTCTAAAACATAAAAAAGGAATAATAACAATAATAATAATTATATATACTGTACATATTATATACACTGAGTGGCCAGATTATTATGACCACCTGACGTTTGTAGGCAAATTAGCTATAATTTTGCGCTGAAGTTGCTAGAGGGCCAGACCATTATAAATAGGGAAGCAGGTTGTTTACCACGACAGTAGAAGTGATTTGTTTCTGAAGATACGGGTAAACAACGCGATTTAACAGCCTTTGAACGTGGGATGATTGTTGGCGCTCGGAGCCATGGAGCGAGTATCAGCAAAACAGCAGAATTCGTTAAATGTTCAAGAGCAGCTGTTGTTAAAATGTTTAAAGACCGGACTGCCAGCCGAAAATCTGGGTCTGAACGTGCGAATTGTGGCCGTCAGCGACTAGTCAATGTTACGGCAGAACGGAGAGTGGCAAGACTGGTACAAGACAACAGAAGGGCAACAGTGCCGTGTCAGATTCCTCGCATCACCTTTCAACATCCCGCAGAGTCACGAGGCGGCCTAACGAAGTACTGATGGGGTGGTCATAATAATCTGGCCACTCAGTGTATGTTTATTTGTTTAAATTAATAAAACTTAAATAATAAAAATAAAATTAATAATTATATACCGTATTTTTTGCTCCATAAGATGCACTTTTTCCCCCCAAAAGGAGGGGGAAAATGTGCCTGCGTCTTATGGAGCGAATCCCGACGCCCGAGACATGCAATTTCGGGCGCCGGGCGAGTAGTAGGAGCCACTGCTCGTTTAATACGAGTGATCTAATGAGATCACTCATATTAAAACGGAGCAGCGGCGACGATCGAGATCACCATAGAGCAGACGAAGAACGGACTTTCTTCGTCTGCTCTGTGTGATCACTGAGACCGTGGCGCTGTAATCACAGCGCCACCTGTCTCAGCGGTCACTAACTGCAGCTTCTGTCACAGCTTCTGTCATAGAAGCAGTGACAGAAGCTACAGTCTGTCGAGTGCTCCATAAGGCGCGCCGGACCTCCCTGCGTCCTATGGTCCGGTGCGTCTTATGGACCGCAAAATACGATATATACTGTATATATACCCCCTGGAAAAGCACTTTGTCACCATGGCAATGAGGACAAGGGCCTCTTCCCCACAACCCTGGCCCACTGGTTGTGGGGGTCTGCACGCAGGGGGGCTCATCTGCTTCTGGGTACCTCCTTTCATAAAGATGCCCCCCCTTGTGAATGAGTAAGGGGTAGTTGTTACCCCTACTTATTCAATAAAGAGTTAAATAAAAAGTAAATAAACACTCCAGACAAAACAAAGAGACTAATCTTGAGACTAATCTTGAGCCCCCCTCCCTGTAAAGGTCCCTCCCCATGTCGTTGAGGGAATGTATGGTTCCCTGGTATGGCACACACGGGGGGGCGCTTGTGTCCCCCCCCTTTCCTGCCCCTTTCCCCCCCTTCCAGTGCCCGGATTAAGGATCTGGCTGGGATTTTTTTGGTGTTGGGGTCCCCTTAAAATCCCCACCTGACCTGAAGGATCTGGTATGAGTTATGGGGGGAACCCCACACTTTTTTGTTTCTTAAAGTTGATGTTTAACAGTAAAAGTTCGTTCGGGAAAGAAATCCGCATGCATCCGAAATTTTGGTTATCGGAAATTCAGATTCGTTATTTCTGTCACTCAAAAATTCGGAGGCATCCAAATGTCAGAATTTCCGAAAATGCGTCCGAATTTCAATCCGTAACGAAACGAGTCCCACGTGTCTAGAATCTCTCCGTCTGTCTGCTCCCGTCTTCTCCTGTGTCAGATCCAATCTCCATAGACCGCCTTGTTGTCACCGCACACTGTGGTCACGTACTGCCACCTACTGCAGACACCAGGGCTCACGTCCGGAAAGCCTTCCTGTCAGAGAGGGAAATCCATCCACTGGAAGATGAATAACCGTTATCCGGGGGCCAGATCTTTCCTGCCAGATGCTGGGACATAGCTGAGATCTGCCATACATACTCCAATCACCGGGGGTGTTAGTTCGTTTTTTGCTGAATCCTGTGTACTGCCGAACGGATGATGCCGAGAGATCTGAATATTCTTAAACGTCCCCCACACGCCACAATGTGATTGTACAATCTCCTGTAAATTGCAAGCTTTATTAATGTGAAGGAGCTTTGTTGAGCTCCCCGCACACATTACAATCTGATTGTGCAATCTCCTTTAGATCTACCCAGCAACTATATAGTACAAGGGTCTGACTGATTGGATGCAGATTGATAAGATGGTTAAGGTGGTTCCTCGTGGTTCCTCGTATCACATAGTTTTGGAAATTGTAGGAAGATTCTACAGTTTAAATGAAGGAGATCTGATAAGCTCACCATGCACGTCATAGTCTGATTGTACAATCTCCTTCAGATCTACCAGCAACTATGTAGTGCAAGAACCTGATTGGTTTTAAATTAATTCAATGGTCTAGGGGTGTCCTTAGCATAATTGCCACCTGAGGCAGGGGGGTGGTGGGTGCTGGTTGTCACGTTCTGGAGGGGAAAGATGGGGGGGTTGATGGGGTGCTGGTGGTGTGTGCTAACGGCACTCTGCCCAGTGTCCTGGTGGTGCACTGCCCTGTTCTGGCCGGCCAGAGAGTCCCAGGTTGCTAAGAACTGGGAGGGGCCCTTACATATGTCCATGCCTGGCTCTTAGCAATCTGCAATGCTCTG
>NW_017309003.1:2937-77169 GCF_000935625.1 Nanorana parkeri
TAAATAGTCAATAAATAATAAATTAAATAAATAGTCAATAAATAATAAATTAAATAATGTAATTATTATAAACAAATAAATAATAATAATAATTCATTATTATTATAACAACAACAAATAAATAATAAAATAAATAAAGAATAACAAATACAATAAATGAAAAGTATAATAATAATGGATTAAATATATAAAAAGATAAAATAATAATTAAATAAATACATGATAAAAATGATTAGAAGAAAAAAAACCTTTTGGTTTCCCATTATGTGAATCACTGCGCCTAAAAAAAGGGCATGTTTCTGACGAGTGTAGAGCGAGCTCATGTCAATGCACATTCCAATATACTTTGCTGAGTTTGGGGTATTGACATGGAGATGTTAGTCCGTCTCCTTCCTCCCAGCAATGAAGAGAAAATTAAACAGCGACACGACAATAAAGTTTATGAGGTGAGGAAACGTCTATACCTCAAGAATCGGCGTGCTTGTAAGTCTCTGGGGTGCCGTTCATGTGTTTGTGGGCGCTTTATGAGGTACAATACAAGCCTATGGAAACCCCGGCCCCCCACTAATTTTTCATAGGCTGCTCCTTGTTTAATTAGTCAGACGTGTCGGGTCAAATTCTGGGGACTATGTAACTTGGTTAAAGGGGACCTCCAGACAAAGCGCAGAATACAGTAATAGAAGTGGAACCTGAAAAGCTAGTTACCTCTTTCTGCTTCTTCTTTTTTTTTTTGGAGGTGATGATCAGAAGAAAGAGTCATGTTCTGTGCTCGGAGGAGGACTGGGAGCTGGATTCAGACCTGACTGCAACCGCTGCCCAATTCTACCAATTTTATTTTACCAAGTTCCATCTCTAAATACCCGAACTATCACTCTGATTTGCTATTCACAGCTAGGGATGAGTGCTATTAAGTTTTCATTTCCACCATATTTATGCAAATTTTGGCAAAATGTTGGTAAAATTCATTGGAACGAAATGAGTTGTAAAGTCCCAGCATGTCCTCTCCTGTTATGACATCAGCATTGTAATAGGAATACATAGTAGAGTTGTTTCTGATAATACAATCAAAGCTGACTGGAAAAAATCCCTTTTATATAGTGAGCGCTGCCTTCCGTCTGCCCATCACTTCCAACAACTTCCCGGATTCCCAGGGTGCTTTGCGTCTCTTTCCCTGCTGCTTGATGTGATGCAATCTCCATTTCTCAGGGCCACATATCCCATCATGCATTGCTGCCAGCAAGCAATGATAATGCTACATTGTTCAGATGTTGAGCTGTAGCTCCAAAGGCAGGCTCTGTGGCTACAAAACTACATATCCCATCATGCATTGCTTCCAGCAAGCAATTATATTACATTGTGCAGACATTGAGCTTTAGCTCCAAAGGCAGGCTCTATGACTACCAGACTACATGACCCACCATGCATTGCTTCCAGCAAGCAATGATGATGTTACATTGTAGGAAGTTCAGACAGCCGGCTCGGTGAGAGTGGCAACACAAGAAAGTGCATATTCACAGGGCTGAGTGAAATGGTGTCAGTGCATTGAGGAAATCCTACATTTTGGTTCTTTCAATCACAGAGGCTCATCATCATCACATGTGGGCATTACATAGGAACGCCCACTTCTCCAGACTGGCATCCACTCATCAAGGCATTTTTGATATTTGCATAACTCCTCCCAAGAGCCAGCCCACTGCTTCCATCACAGCAGAGGACTCTTGTGAGGAGTACTAAGGCAGGGTGCTGTGATGTTTTTAGGAAGCTATGTACAGTCTCCCACCAGCCATGATCTGCCCGCATGGCATAGAGAAGAATAGAGACTGTAATGCCAATAAAATAAGGTATACAATGAAAAACAGGTTTTATTAAGAAATTTAATTAGCATGTTAATGGGGGTGGGGGGGACCAGGGATGGCAAAATATAAGCAGATTGAACAGCTCTAACCCTCCAATCCTGTGTAGGGATTCTCTGTGCTGAAGACCCCAGAGACGTCATAAGAGCCTCTGCAATGAGTCGTGCTCTTTGTTGCCAGTCGAGGGTCTCTGGTTACACTGCGGGTCTATTTTCCCTTCATCACGTGTCTGGGTTGCTCACAACATGCTAATTTCCATATGACCTGTGACCCCCCCGAATAGATCTTCACAGCCTCGATAATTGCGGGAATCCCTCCCAGGACCCTCCGGTTCTATTTCATGACGTGCCAGCGCACATCATCACCTTATTATTCAATAACACGGCCATGGCTGGACCCGTCCCGCGTCTTTGTGGCGCTCACCACAGTCTGTATTTTGACTCTGGGCCTACAGACTCCCGGGCTGTGGAATCCACCAGCTATCATTAACTTAATGGTCTCCACGGATGAGAATGGAAGCAGAGCGTGCACGAGCAAAGCTTTCCACTCTCTGCGGTGAGATGATCACGTTGTTTTCATACTCTTAGGTTACCATACGCTGAGCTGTGTGATCGGGGGGTCTGCGCTGCAGATACCCAAAGATGGGGCAGACGGCCATCCGACCTTCTCTGTGAAGGCGGCCATTGACGGGGTGAGGCTCCGATGCTAAAACAATTGTTGACTTAGCGAAACATTAAACTGACGTACAACTTCTGAAGGAGGAACCATCGGAAGGGATTCCGGCTTCTTGCATATTAGATGGATATCAGGCTAAACATCTGTTGAAGGTTGAACTGGATCTGTAATGCATTGGAAGCTATAGGAAGGGCTCAGCTAAAAGGGGGCAGGCATGATGGCCCTGATATTGAAGGGAATGACTTCATGCTTAAAGCTGACGTCAAGGTGGACATAGAAGATACAAAGTAATGCAGCTCTGTGATCACTGATACATCATTAAAGGCCATCTCCGGGCAAATAAAATACCCTTGCAGTGGGGCTCCCCCCTGTTAAGGGCTCATTTTTGCCTATGGGGGTTGGAGTAAAGCAGATTTACTTATCTGACCCCCACTCCCCCCGGGGCTCCTAGACCGCAGTGGTCTTCACCGGTGGTCTAAGAACTGCTGATGTCATCGCGTCTAATGAAGGTTTCATAGACCTTTATTTCTATGAGGATGCTGAGGGACATTCCACCAGCCGGATCTGAGGGGAAAAAGAGGAGAGCACTGACTGCCAGGGGAGCGGGAATCAGGTAAGTAAATTTGTATTACTCCAACCCTCTAGACAAAAAGGAGCGCTTAACCCTTGCAGTGCAGGTGTAATCCTCCATTAGACAAGAGGATGCTGAGGGACATTCCACCAGCCGGATCAGAGGGGAAGAAGAGAGCACTGACCACTGGGGGAGAGGGGATTAGGTAAGTAAATCTGCCTTATTCCAACCCCCTAGATAAAATGAATTTCTTAACCCTTGCAGTGCGGGGGTAGACCTCCATTAGACATGAGGACGCTGGGGGACATTCCACCAGCTAGAATGGAGGGGAAGAAGAGGAGAGCACTGACTGCCAGGGGAGTGGGGATTAGGTAAGTACATCTGCTTTACTCCACCCCCCTAGACAAAGGAGAGCTTACTCTTAAGTACGGAGGTAGCCCCACTGCAAAGATACTTTTTTATTTGCCTGGAGAGGGCTTTAACCCCTTAATGAAGAAGATAAAAAGGTTAATTTGGTGGTAAATATTAATAAATATCCTCTGATTTTTTTTATTATCAAAAGAAAACTGGGCCAAATTTTTTTTTACATTTTAGCTGTATATTGGTTGCTGATGACCATGACCCACCACCATAGAGCAACCCCAAAAATATTCTCCTGCTCCTGATGTTCACAGGGATACCACATATGTGTGCATTTTCTGGGTCTAATAGACCCTTTGATATTTATACTCAGTAGGGTATGTAGGTGACATTAGAGGTCTAATAGACCCTTTGATATCTGTACCCAGTGCACATAGGTGACATTGACAAAAAAAACCACAAAAAAAACGTACGCGCACATACAAATGCCAACACTCGTCAGGTGCGCCCACATGCAAAAACGACAACTGCGCTACATTTGTTACATATCACCACAAAAGTGAGAGCAATAATTCTAGGGCCATCACTCACTGCTAACTCTAAACTCATGAGCGGTAAAGGCTTTTAAAGCTGAGCCTAGGGACAATTGTGGGTACCAATATCACGGGTGCGTGTAATTTTAAGGCTTGATGTGTTTGGTATCAATTTAACCGACACAACCTCATCTCTCATACTTTTGTAAAAACAAATGGGTATTATATTATGTATGTGTGCTCTGAAATTCATTTTACTGTATTTATTCCTGCAAATATCACTTTGATAAACATTTGAGTAAATATTATGCAATTTATATGTTTATTTATGTTATTTTTATAGCGCCGGCAATTTCCATTCACATCAGCCCCTGCCCCCAAGGAGCTTACAATCTAAGGTCCCTATCTCACATGCATACATACAAGGGCCAGTTTAGACAGGAGCCAATCATCCTACCAGCATGTCTTTGGCGTGTGGGAGGAAAGCGGAGTGCCCGGAGGAAACCCATGTAGCCAAAATTCTGATTTTAACGTGTGTGAGCAAAAATTTAAAAACTGCTCCGGTAGCGAAGCTGGATAAACGACCTCCTCCTACAAAAGGGTGGTGCCATGTGGTGGGTGTGGCTAGGAGACCACATTCTATGCCTTTAGCAATGCTCATTTTTAACCAATTCCATTAGGCCGTGATTGGTATTTATTGACGAATTAGGTCTGTACGTGTATGGACACCATCACTCCGGAAATGTGATATTTACTTGCGGTCTTCCTCTGGCTCCACCATGCCGTCTGCAGCTTTCCTCACCGGTGACGCTGAGCCGCCCGTCGAAATTGTAAAACGTTGAGAAATCCCTCGTATCGCTCGCAAATGCTCATCTGGACATCCCCTACGTTGCTCAATTTTCAGTAACACTCCAAGCTGTGGCAATGTTTGAATTATAAAAGAGTTGGAAGGAAGCGTTGCTTTGATTGAGATCTTGATCTTGTTTTGATATTTTGTTATTATTTATGTTCCTGTTCAGCGATTTGATTTTATTTATTTTATTTTTTTATTTTTATTTTAGACTTGTGACTCGCCTCTCCTCCTTGATGTTACAGAAATGCCACCATTAAACACAGAGACGTTGAGTGCCCATAGTGTGTTGCAATAGGTTAATAGCTCTGGGAAAAGGAACAACATAAGCAATATAAACATGCACTAATTGAACAGGATGCCAAAAATAACTCCGTTGCTGGAGATGTGATGATAAAACAGGAGAGCAAAGGAGGAGGAGGAGGGAGGGGGGGTTAGGACAAAACACATGCAACTAGCCTGGGTCACGCTAAGAGATTCACCTTATCTGCTAGTGTAAAATCACATTTACTTTGGTTTTTGTCTCCTTTTTTCATCTGATATATACGTCTAAGAAATCACTTGGCCAGCTGCTCCACACCTTCTAAGCAAGCAGTGCATTAGGTGTCCCCATCAGAGTGCCCCTTACATTAGGTGTCCCCATCAGAGTGCCCCCTTACATTAGGTGTCCCCATCAGAGTGCCCCTTACATTAGGTGTCCCCATCAGAGTGCCCCTTACAATAGGTGTCCCCATCAGAGTGCCCCTTACATTAGGTGTCCCCATCAGAGTGCCCCTTACATTAGGTGTCCCCACCAGAGTGCCCCCTTACATTAGTTGTCCCCATCAGAGTGATCCTTACATTAGGTGTCCCCATCATAGTGCCCCCTTACATTAGGTGTCCCCATCAGAGTGCCCCCTTACATTAGGTGTCCCCATCAGAGTTCCCCTTTACATTAGGTGTCCCCTTCAGAGTGCCCCCTTACATTGTCCCCTTCAGAGTGCCCCTTACATTAGGTGTCCCCATCAGAGTGCCCCCTTACATTAGGTGTCCCCATCAGAGTGCCCCCTTACATTAGGTGTCCCCATCAGAGTGCCCCTTACATTAGGTTTCCCCATCAGAGTGCCCCCTTACATTAGGTGTCCCCATCAAAGTGTCCCCATCAGAGTGCCTCCTTACATTAGGTTACGTTTTGGAACAGCAAAGTCCCTTCCTCAGGCAAAACAGATGAAGGAAGGGACTTTGCTGACCCGAAACGTCGCGCTCTGATGACGTGGCACCTGTGAAGTCAATAAATGTTGACCTTTCTACATGTTGGAGTGCTTGTGACCTTTTTTATATTTTGGGGACTTATTTTGCGGAGGCGTCCGCGGTCATTTCAGCACCCATCCTTCAATTAGGGTTTCTATCTGGTCAGGAGTGTGATGGGTGTGTATGTTTTTTGGAGACAGGACCAGTCACCCTGCACAATGAGAGGGAGCAGCAGTGACTTGTCTTTATTACAGGAGGGGTGCAGAGACAGTCTATCTGACTGATGAGAGTTCCTTCTGACTATTCTTCATACCTTTCCTTTACAAATGTTGCCCATTCTATGTCTAACCAGCTCTTTCTTTATGTTACATCTCCTCTTTTTCAAAAAGTTGCACCATTTCATGTCCAATTTTTTTCTGTTAAAATTGTACAATATTCTGATTTTGCACTTTTGCCCTGAAGAAGCCACAACACTGTGCTGAAACATGTTGGGTAGCACGGGGTGATGAGTCAGGGCAATGAGTGAAACATGTTGGGTACTTTATAACATTTGCTGGTGAAGGACCCTGTGGTGCAACCTTTTGAAAAATGTCACACAGGGTTTAATGTAATTCATAGCCCTTCAAAATGGCATGATAGGCCTAAAGTGTACATGAGAGGCTTTAAGTCAGCGGTTCTCAACGTGTGGGTCGCGACCCCGTTGGGGGTCGAATGACTATTTTGCCGGAGGTCGCCTGCTCGATCGAGCACAGCAAAACTCTTTCCGCTGTTTTTTTTTCTGACATCGGGGCCGCAGGCCGTCATCAGTCAGAAAAAAAAATAAAAATAAACCCATAGGAACACACAGCTAGATTCCTATTGGCTATTTCACTTTGCAATAGCCAATAGCAAACTAGCTATTGCGCCCACCCTCTGCTGCTGCCAATCAGCAGAGGGGGACCTGAAATTCTATATCAGGTCAAGTTCTAATGATTGACAGCAGCAGAGGGTGGGCGCAATAGCTAGTTTGCTATTGGCTATTGCAAAGTGAAATAGCCAATAGCAATCTAGCTTTGCATTCCTGGGGTGTTTTTTTTGTTTTGTTTGTTTTTTTATTCTGATGGCGTACATATCTGCTCAGGTAAGCCTGCATTCCCCCCACATGGTGCTGCATTAATGTATTGCTGGGATAGTGGGATTTGTATTCCTCTATGGCTGATGGTACATTGTACTGTATAATCTATAGCACAATGTACCATCAGCTATAGAGGAATACAAATCCCAGCAATACATTATACACTGTATGTATATGTACTATTGCTGGCATTTCTTGTATTCCTATACACCTGGTGGTATTCTGCATTGCGCCGTATAATCATTATACAGCACACAGCAGAATACCACCAGCTACAGTATATAGGACTACAAATCCCAGCAATAATAAATTATACGGCGCAATGGAGAATACCACCATCTATAGAGGAATACATCAGATCCCAGCAATAGTACATTATAGTATAATGTACTGTTGCTGCGATTTGTTGTATTCTTATATAGCTGCTGGTATTCTGTATTGTGCCGTATAACCATTATACAGCGCACTGCAGAATACCAGCAGCTATAGAGGACTACAACTCCCAGCAATAGTACATTATACAGCGCAACGCAGAATAACACCAGCTACAGAGGACTACAAATGTACTATTGCTGGGATTTGTAGTCTTCTATAGCTGGCGTTATTCTGCAGTGCGCAGTATAATCATTATACAGCACACTGCAGAATAACACCAGCTATAGAAGACTACAAATCCCAGCAATAGAACATTATAGTATAATGGACTATTGCTGCGATTTGTTGTCTCCTTTAAGCAGTGGTTCTCAACCTGCGGGTCGCTGTGTGATTTCTGCTGTGCTAGGTGAGAGTCCTCCTCAGCCCTCTCCTAGCGCAGCAGAGTCAGTTCTCCCGCCACGCCGCCAGATGTCGCTGCAGCAGCCGCGTCATCCCTGAATTTTACTGTTGGGGGTCACCACAACTTGGCAAATGTTACCAAGGGGTCCGGGCCCTAGAAAGGTTGAGAACCACTGCTTTAAGTGAAGGTAAAGCCACAACTATTGTTTGATGGAGTGTAGAAGGGTTAGACCAGGGGTGGGCACTCCGAGCCTCCATCTGTTGTGTAACTACAAGTCCCATGAGGCTTTGCAAGACTGACCGTTACAGGCCTGACTCCCAGAGGCAGAAGCATGTTGGATTTGTAGTTAAAGGGCAGATGGAGGAAAGAAGTTGGCCACCCCCGGTTAGAGCCACTGAATAGTTTTTATTTCTGGGGAAATTCACCTTCTATATCATCACCTATCTAACACCTTCTCTACCATTCTCATCAAGACTGAAACCCAAAATGTAACAGTTGTCACTGAAACAGGAAGTGAGGGCAAATCTCCCAATTCAGAAGCCGAGGACAACAATGAGGGACATTCTCCTCAATCAGACACAGACAGAAAAAAAAGATTGATAGGGGTTTTAACTAGGGATGCACCAATACTGATACTTGTAACGGTATTGGTGCCGATACCGAGTATTTGGGCGTATTACTTGTACTCGCCCAAATACTTTAATACTTCCCCGATACCGGAACTTCCAGTCAGAGGAAGATTTCCTCTGACCGGCAGTGCTGTAGGGGAACATGAAGCCGGCTTCCCAGGCAATCAGGAAGCCGGCAACGAGTAATGACCCTGGCTGGGAATCCGGCTTCCTGGCCAATCAGCATCAAACTGGCCGGACAGCTGATTGGCTGGGAATCCAGCTTCCTGGCCATTCAGCATTGAGGCGGCCGCACAGATGGCTTAATGCTGAATGGTCAATCAGTATCAGTCCAGCTTCCTGGCCAATCAGGAAGCTGGGAGGCAGGTCAGTACTCCTCGCCTGGCTTCCTAATTGGCCGGGAAGCCGGCTCCATGCTGATTGGCCGGGGAGCTGGCTTCCCAACCAATCATCATGGAGCCGGCCAAACAACATGGAACTTCCCGATTGCATCCTCGCTTCCTGATTGCCAGGGAAGCTGGGGTATCGGAACTCAGTATCGGCTAATACCGGAAGCAAAATATCAGTACTGGTACTCGATACCAAAAAAACAACATTGGTGCATCCCTAATTTTAACCCTTTACTACTCCATCCAAATTAAAAAGGTGAGGAGGGGTCTGGGTGGACTTTTTGCATGTATGATCCACAACAATAAAGTTTTACTGATGTCATGGGAGTGTGGCCGGCTTTCTTGTTTTGCAAAAGGTAGCTTTCTCCTGCCAAGACTTTGCGAAGTTCTGTATCACTTTTATAACCTTTGCAACTTTGTTTTTTACAATTTTGACCAAAAATGGATTGAAAAGTTCTATCCCTCCATCAAAATGTCACATGTAGGGCCACATTAGGAAATGTAGATGAGGGCTTAAAGTGACATTAAACCCTCAGATTTTTGTAACATAAACCAATACTGTAATGTGCGCCTTACTGTAATCCATGGTAGTTTCCCTTCTCTTTGCTGCTCTTCCTTTTAAATTTGTATCTCTTCTCATGCTGGGGGAGAACTTCCCTTTGCAGCTGAGTGCCTCTTCCTGTAGTGCTGGCTCAGGTTGTGAACCTGCACACAGACACCATGTATCCATTCCAGAGACAAGGCAGTCTGCTGCAAAACAAGTTCTGCCCAGCATGAGAACAGATACAGATTTAAAAGGAAGAGCAGCAAAGAGAAGGGAAACAACCATGGATTACAGTAATGCGCACATTACAGTATTGTTTTATGTTACAAAAATCTGAGGGTTTAATGTCACTTTAACTGCTGACTTTTGGCATTAAGTCTTAATTAGAATATAAGAAATACCTGTGTGTTCTGCCTTTACTGCACTCTGCAGGTTATAGGAATATGTTATAAGCAGCAATGAGGCCCCATTTGGAATGAGGTGTTTTTTAGAGCCTTTCCTTACAAGAGACAATGATCAACAAGAGGACTCCATTGTTTTCAATGGTCGCTGTTCACACCGGAACACTTCTTGCTTATCTCTATTTGCGTGAAGTTTGAAAAAGTCAATGGGCTTCTTTTGGAGCCGAATCCTGAGTTTTGGTCTCATAGACTTTATTGGGAGCACCTGAAAAAGTCTCTGGGGTCAAAAACGGATCTCTCCCTCTCTCCCTCTCCCCTGGCAAGAGCAACATCATGATTTTGGGCCTGTTCACATGAGTTCCAGGTGCGGATCTGCAGACGCGGTGCTATGTGTTTTTTTTGCCGCGTTTTTGATGCGTTCCAGTTTTTAAATTTTTTTTTTTTGCTGGAGTGGGGCTGTCAGTATGTTAGCTGCAGTGCAGTGCGTTATTCCGGACCGTTTCCTGAACGTACAAAATGTGACATGCGCACGTGAGAATGGTAGCCCATAAAACACATAGGGATACATTGGGATGCATTTTTAATGCAGGAGCGTACGGATCAGGTCAGCACAGAAAACGGACGTTGTGTGAACAGGCCCTGAGTCTTCTCCTTTTATATCACCTGGATAAGCAATCATTAAGCATTTAACAATCCAGGTGAGAGACACAAAACCCGAGCTGGATTATTCAGACCCAAAGTCAACCCGAAAACCTGGTCTGGGTTCGACTAGTCTTGTACATAGGATAGAAAGCGAGGGGAAATATGTCGCCCCCTCGATGACTTCCCTTTTCCTTATGTCACAATGGATATAGAAATGGATAGGGAATTCAGTCTGTACGATACAGGTCCCAGGAGTATTTTTAGGAGCCAAATCCAAAGACAACAACTAGAGAGAACCTCAAAAGTTGGGTGCCACCTGTGATGTTTGAGGAGCATTGCCTTCTACTGGGATTTGTCCAGTCCTGGTTTGCATGTTTGGGGAATGGAAAGGTTCTCGTTAAATGTATAGATAACTGCACTGACAGCATCCATTGAGGACATATTTCCCCAGGGACCGTAACATACAGGGGTACAGATACCCTTAAAAGTAAGATCACACGGGGACTGGTACACATGCATACACATGGAGAATCATAAACATACACACAAAGGTTGAACTTGATGGGCCAATGTCTTTATTCAGCCTCTAATACAATGTAACTATGTAACTATATTGTCTTCTCCATGATGTCCAAAGAAATACAGAGAAGGTAATACAGACTGTTTCACCATGCTGCCTGCTACCTGCACATCCCAACCACCAGCGATTCACATCTCAGTCTTTGGAAATCACTGCCATAGAAGTTTGCTACTCTATATCCCACAAGCCAGCAGGACTCACCTAAACAGGTCACAGTGGTTGGAAAGGGTGGAGGTTGGCTGTAATATTTACATGGACTCCTGATAGTTGGTTTAAGGAGGGATGTATGTGTCACAGTGTTAGCTAGAAAAGCCCCTTAAAAGCATCCTCCTTGAACAAAAGTCCCCTTTTTTCCATGGAACGGCTCAGATATAACCACATCCATACAACGCCCATAAAACACCATACGACATATGTTTTGTCTCCTTCATAAGAATATATAATAACTGATTTTCCATCTCTATGGCTTCTCTGGTTTTGCACAATATTAAGAACCACATCCAAAAAAAGGACTTTATTGTCTTCTCCAAGATGTCCACTAAAATACAAAGAAGGTCATTCACCATGCTACCTGATATTGGTAATGGACCCTATGAGCATGTCCTAACATAAGACAGTCCTGTAGAGAAATCCTGAGCTTTTCAGTGCCCCCATACTGCGAGGACGAGCCCCACCAGTGGTGCACATCCCAACCACCAGTGGTGCACATCCCAACCACCAGTGGTGCACATTCCAGCCACCAGTGATACACATTAAGCCAGCAGTGGTGCACATGCCACCCACCAGCAGTGCACATGCCAGCCACCAGTGGTACATATCCCAGCCAACACTGGTGTACATCCCAGCCAACACTGGTGCACATTCCAGCCTTTGGAAATCACTGCTATGTCACAAAGTTGGGAGTTTGCTACTCTATATCCCACAAGGCAGAAGGCATCACCTTAACAGGACAGAGCGGTTGGGTGGAGGGGTGAATAACCACATGGACTCTTGATAATTTGTCTAAGGAGGGTGGATTTTTCACAGTTTAAAAAGGAAAAGGACATATTGTCTTCTCCAAGATGTCCAAATAAATACAAATGAGGTCATACAGACTGTGTTCCCATGCTTCCTGCTATTGGTAATGGACCCTGTGAGCATGTTCTGACATAAGACAGCACTGTACAGAAATCCTGAGCTTTGCAGTGGCCTCGTACAGCCAGTGGTGCACATCCCAGCCTTTGGAAATCACTGCCATATGAGAAAGTTGGAAGCTTGTCACTCTATATCCCACAAGGCAGGAGCCAGGAGGACTCACCTTAACAGGTCAGTGTGGTTGGAAAGGGTGGAGGAGTAAATAATCACATGGGCTCCCGATAGTTGGTTTAAGGAAAGATGGATGTGTCACAGTGTAAGCTAGAAAACCCCTTTGAAGCATCTCCCTAGAACAAAATTCCCTTTTTTTTCCATGGCACGGCTGAGATAAAACCACATCCAAACGACGCCCATAGCCACCACACGACGCCCATGTTTTGTCTCCTTCATCAGAATATATAAACATTGATTTTCCATCTCTATGGTTTCACCGGTTTTGGACTGTCACTCACAATTTTAGGAACCCAATCCCCCAAAAAACCCAAAACTAAAATAAACTCAGTCCGTATGTTTCTTTTCGTCACATCTACTGCAGCTTGGAGCATTTTGGGTGACGTTCCCCCCTATGCCAAGTAGGTTTGTTGTTTGATGGAGATAATAATGGCGTTGAAGTGCCACCGCAATCAGCGTGGGCATTTTATGCTCTTGGAAAAACCACACACATCAAAAGGCTTCATGAATGAGGAAGTCTTTAGACAAGAAGGGAAGGGGGGTGGCAGATTCCTCTGGGTCTTGGCTGTTAAGTTGTGACAACTGGGGGGCGCTGTTGGTATTGGGTACTTCAACACCCGCTTTGTTTACACGGCTGGGAGATTAATTATTTAAGTGGCCCTTACATGCAGCAATGTCTTTTAAATCTGCTTACAGTCACTGGACCTGATGACTAATATGTTATGACTGTTTGCAAACAGAATGTCTTACGCTGGCTGAAAGCTTCAATCACCTGCAACGTGGGCTGTTTATTCTGTACTCAAGCTGCCTGTACCCGTGTGAGGGCTTGTAAGGGAGAATGGTAAAGTTTTCCTTCTTTAGATCTATATGAGCATGCAGTCATCTTAAGGACTCCTCCTGAACATGGGTGTTGCTGTCCAATGCTACATTCAAATGCAAAATGCAGTAGAAGGCTATGTTTGACCTGCTTTGTCTGTAATGTTAATGTATGTCAATAGGACCTACGGCATCCAAAGAAACGCTATGAAGATCAAAATATTAAACACAGCCTCAGAACTGTCATCCAAACTACATTACTGAAGTTAGCGATCTGCTGACCTGGGCTTGATATACTCTTCATTTGTCTTTGTAATATCCCCTTCGCACACCGTACCGATGTACCCCAGAATCCAACAAGTGCTGGAACAACTGGTGGATGGCGCCACAATATACAATCTAGTGCACTTTTAATCATCGACACTTTGCCTGACGAAGGGGTCCTGTGCGGCCTCGAAACGTTGCATTCACATGTCATGCTAAAGGAATACGAATAAAGATGACATTCCCAAGCAGAATTGTGTGCGGGCAACATATCTTCTAGATCCTTGGTTCTCAACTGGTGGGTCGTGATCCTGTGTTCAGTGAGTCTCAACCCTATGTTCAGTAGGTCGCGACCCTGTGATCAGTGGGTCGCCGTGTGCCTTCCACTTTTCTAGGTGAGGGACTCCTCTGCCTCCCCCTAGCGCAGCACTCTCAGTTCTCGTGCCAAGCAGCCATTCAAAATATGCTGCCAAGTGCCGAGTGTCAACTTGAGGTGGGATGGGATGAGGCTATGGCCGCGAAGGAACTCCATCTATATGTGTATTGCTTACAGCTCCCTCACGTGCCCTATAGAGGTGCCTGGAAGGGAGTGACATCACATTCGGGCTCCCGGCACCTCTGCAGGGCATGCAAGGGAGCTGTACAAACAATGCACATATGGATGGAGCTCCGTCACTCACAGCAGCCCACACTGGGCCAGGCTGAGGATCCACTCCAGTTATCGTAAGAAAGGGAGACTGGGTGGACCTTAAAAAAAAAAAAAAAGATTGTGTCTGTGGTTGTGTATGTAGGTCAGTGTTTTGTGGGCACATTTACACTAGCACAGTGCGTTAATCACATAGTACCATGTGATTAACGCACTGTACCACGCAATCGCACCTACTGTGCATTCTGGTGTGGGAGGTGTGTTGTGTTGCCATATATTTGAATGGTACCCCAAACACACCTCCCACCTACAGTTCGTACGCCCACAGCGGAACG
Organism: Nanorana parkeri; assembly: GCF_000935625.1. NCBI lineage: Eukaryota > Metazoa > Chordata > Amphibia > Anura > Dicroglossidae > Nanorana > Nanorana parkeri. The sequence continues at coordinate 17,450 of NW_017309003.1, forward strand.
TGCGGTACCCTAATTCCGTGCATTCTATTGCAGTGGGACTTGGGTCTCAACTAAATGACCAAGGACAAATGTGGGCCCTGAGGTTACACAGGTTGAGAACCACTGTTGTAGCTGATATACTCTTCAAACACCAAGAAAACACCACCATGAGGTTTTAAAGCTTAACTACAGGCACACAAAATTTCATTTGATTATACACTGATCAGCCGTAACATTATGACCACTCGCCTAACATTGAGTACTTCCCCCCTTTTACCACCATAACAGCCCTGAATCATCGAGGCATGGACTCCACTAGACCTCTGAAGGTATGCTGTGGTATCTGGCACCAAGCCGTCAGTAGCAGATCCTTCAAGTCTTGTAAGTTGCAAGGTGGGTCCTCCATGGATAGGACTTGTTGTTTCAGCACATCTTATAAAAATACAAAAAAAAATATTAAAATTTTCCAAATATTTCAATAAAACTTCAATTAAAAGTAATTGTCCATTCTACATTTCTTGTTTCCATCATATATATTCAATTTACATGAAAGGAACCAATAAAGTCATTCTAATTGACTCCCTCAGACCAATTTATCCTTAAGGACATCAGTAACCACTTAAATGGTTCTTTTTATATATAAAATACCTATTGGTTTCTTTTCGTCTTCATTCTTTACTGGAGTGACAGTGAGACAATGATAGTTTTCTAAATGCTTTTACAGGAACTCATGCCTGCTTCATCAGGAAAATATTATAGATATGTCTTTTCATCAAATAAGCCAGGTGCTAAAATCTTTGGACCCCCCCCCCCCCCCAGCACCAGCAGGTGCAGGGGCAGTGGCGTATCCAGGGCATTGGACAAATGGCACATGCCCTGGGTGCCACTTAAAGGGGGGGTGCCGCTCTGTAGGTCAACGAACGATCGCTGACTTTTTTTCTCTGCCCACCCCTCTCCCATACACATCTCCCTGCCAGGTTTTTAGTAACCAGGTATACTCTGGCTGGCGTCCCACCCAGATGTGCAAGAGCATCCCACGTTGCTAAGAGCTGGGCGGAGAGATGTGTAAGGGCCATACACATCTCCCTGCCCAGCTCTGAGAAACCTGGAATGCTCTGACTGGCATCCTACCCAGCTCTTGGCAACCAATGACATCACTGGTTGGCAGGAGCTGGGCAGGTTGCTAGGGGTGCAATTTGTTGCAGATAGCTCTTTATGCAATGGGCACCTATAAAAGGCAGGAGGGGCAACCCTAAAGCCACCAAGGAGGAGCAACTTGAGCGGATGGGGAGATGTTTATGTGGATGGGACTCTGGCCAGAAAATCGCAGGTTGCTAAGAGCCAGGCAGGGAGATGTATATGGCCCTTACACATCTCCCGCCCAGCTGTTAGCAACCTGGGATGCTCTGGCTGGTGTTCCGCCCAGCTCCTGGCAACCAATGGCATCACTGATTTCCAGGAGCTGGCGGGACACACTTGTTGGAGATAGTTGCAATTTGTTGTAGATAGTTCTCTATGCAGGTGGCACCCAAAACGGCAGAAGAAGCAACCCAAAGGCCACCAAGTGGTGGCTTCTTATCAACCAATTGGTTTCAATGTGGTTTGATGTTGTTCTAGGATGTTCCTATATATCAGTTGCTGTAAATTACAATTGTCAATACATTTAGGTCATTTTGCTTACTGTCTCCCCTCCTCCGGCTCTGTTTCGACAGGTATACCTTATGTCTTTTTTTTTTTTTACCTTATTATGTAAAACAAACCCATGTGTAACTCATCCCTCATAAATATCCAGTTTGGGTGGAATTGGCCTTTAAAAGAAATTTGACCCACCTTTTCTAAAAAGCTGATTTAATACAACACGAGAAAAAACACAGCTCAGAAAAACTTATCAAAAGGAAATTTATTGGAAATAAAATTCAAACATCCACATTACAATAATAACAATAATAATAATAATTATAATCAGGTGCAGAGCAAAAAATAAAATTTACAGACGCAAAATAAAATACAAAAGAAAGTCCCTTTCAAATTATGGTAAACATTTCCACAGACACTGTGGTACAAAGCAAAAAAAAAACCCGTGCATGAAAAGCAGAAATATAGTAATAGAAGCCATTATTTACAAGAGAACGCAGGGACATTTTGCGTTGAAGACAATTATCCGTACAATTTTTTTCTCCGAACATTGTAATAGTACCTCGGTAACTATATTTTTTTTGCCTTGGTTTCGACATTAGAGAAAGTATTTTGTAAACAAGAAACTTTTTGGTTCATTTCAACCCTTTTGCATAGATCATATATGAGAGCGCACTCACAAATGATGAAGATTCAGAAAGAAGAGGCATCTTGGTGACAGGTTGGTCCTGAATCTTGCATGACTTACTACTTCAGGTAATCATAGCATTGCCAAAATGTAACGTTGGAAGAAACATCTACTGAGAGAAATAAGTAGGCTTCCGCTGCTGACTTCTTCTTTAAAGTGCTGTGGGGGCGGAGTCTCTGGTTCTAGCTATCTTCAAGGCACTTTCCTGGATCAGGAATGCTGGTCAGAAGCACCGACACGACTACACTTCATAATCAGTTATTTCCAAAACACTGAAGAATCCACATATTCCTATCAAGCAGTAAACAAGCCATCACTGACCTCTGTAGCTGCAGGCACTATGGAGAAATTCATCCTTAAAGTTAACAAGAGAGGCGCTGAAATCAACAGCTCCTGGAAGGAATGTGGCAGTCTGCCAGTCTTCTAATGTAAGGTGTTATACTCCATTCAGGAGCACTACCCAACTTCAGAGTCTTTGCTGTGATCTTTGAGATCTTTGTTTGCTCCAGAGTACCTGCAGCTACAGGATACGGTGATGACCTTGCTTTAAAGCTCATTTACTGCTTGTTCAGAATATGTCAATATTTTAAGGGCCGTACTTTGGCCACAGGTTCATTTTAAGCCAGCTAAGAAGAAGTTTCCTCAGGAGGTTAGCAATGGCAGCCGTATTTTTCTCATGAGAGGTTTCCATTTATTAAATTCTAAGGGCTTGGTTATTCATGGCTTCCTGAGAACTGGTACAATAACAGAAGTATTACATGCAGAATATGAAAAATGGGGATTTTTGGTATTCTAAGTAAAAATAAATTGTCAACATGAACAGATGCCGTTGTTAAGCAACAAAAACATAACTTAACAGAATTAAATTAAACAAAAAAAAGTGGGTGGAGTTTTAAAGTGTCATAAGAACATAGAGGCATAATCCATTTTGTGAGCTCATATTGGGTTGTCAGATATTCAGTTAACAAAGGCCCAGCCATTTTGTAAGGTGCCAGCAGTAGCCGCCATATTGGGTTTCATTTAAGAACCTTATTTACGAAAATATATGAAATAAGGACTGTCTGTATTCCCCCACAGTACTGAATCAAATTCAAATCTTCCATGAAAGCGGCAATTGAAGAAAGCAAGCACATTATAACTTTGGTTGATATGGGGAAAAAACTTTCAGGTGTGTGGATGAATGAGGTTCAATATCCAAAGATCATGTTTTCGGAGAGATATGGCCAAGACTCACACAGTGCTCGAACCAGGGACACAGTAACAGGACTGCAGTTCCCATATGGACAATACCCTGCTGCAGTGACCTTAGAAACCCTTCCTCACTGCAGCCCTCTTAGAGGTCCTACCCCACAGTTCCCATAGAAACCTTAACAAACTGCAGTGACCATGAAGACCCTATGTAACTGCAGTCCCCTTTGAGAGCCTACAGGTCCTCTAGAAACCCCAAGAGAGTGCAGAAACCATGAAAACCTGACCTCATTACAGTTCCCACAGTTCCCATAGAAACCTTAACAAATGGCAGTGACCATGAAGACCCTATGTAACTGCAGTCCCCTTTGAGAACCTACAGGTCCCTTAGAAACCCTAACAGCGTGCAGAAACCATGAGAACCCGACCTCATTATAGTTCCCATAGAAACCTTAACAAACTGCAGTGACCATGAAGACCCTAGCTCACTGCAGGTCCCTTTTGAGTTACTTCCCCACCACTGCAGGTCCCCTAGAAACCTTAACAGACTTCAGTGACCATAGAGACCCTATTGCATTGCAGTGACCATTGGGATCCGACCCCACTGAAGTGCCCATACATAGAGACCCTATTGCACTGCAGTGGCCAAAGAGACCCTACCCAACTGCAGTGGCTATAAAGACTGTACCACACTGCAACATGCCCAATCTGTTTTCAAGCTATGTGTACACTGTAAAATAAGACACAGATCAATAGCAGTAAATTAAGCACAGCCTGTCTGGGCTATGGAGGACCAAAAGGAAGGTTTTGTGTAAAGAACAAGTGAAGAATCCCAAAAAAAAGCCTTGCTTATCCCTCCCAAAGTGATTACATGGGCTTCTACAGAACACGGCTGAGAAACAAATCTCAGGATAAACCACCAATATTGGTATCCAGCTCCTAAGGTTGCCATTATGAAGTACCTGAGCGACACCCCACAGATTCAAAGTAACCTAAAATTATTCTCTCAAACAATAGTACAGTCCTCAACGCGCTACCTTGTGTAGCCTTTGCCTATATCAAGCTTTATTAGAATCAAAAAGGGAGATCCACAAAGGATCATGCAGGGACAGCCTGTGCAAAAATTATGCATTTTAATACAAATTGTGCAATGCTTTCAATAACTATGAATCTGCTATTGTAAGTTATGGACAATAACTAAATTCTCAGGAAGAGAAAGAAAAAAAACCTGGCCACATGGTATTAACTTAGCACATTTTGGGGTTTTTCAGGGGGTGTGGGGGGGTGGATTATATTTCACTGTTAATTTATATTGTGATACTGACACTAGTATCAATGTAATATTTGTAACAATGTACATCTGATAATCTTAGGGTTCATTTTTAGGGTTCAGGGTCAGGTTACATTTAAGGGTTAGGTTCAGAATAATGGTTAAGACTAAAGGTTAGCTCAAGAGTTAGGTTTAGATTAATGGTAAAGACTAGGGGTTAGGTCTAGAATTAGGCGTAGGGTAGGTTCAGACTAATAGTTAAGATTAGGGGTTGGGTCAAGATTAGGTTTAGATTATTGAGGTTCAGATTAATGGGTAAGACTAGAGGTTGGGTCAAGGGTTAGATTTAGAGTAGGTTCAGGTTAATGGTTAAGATTATGGGTTGGGTCAAGAGCTATGTATAGGTTAGGTACAAATTAATGGTTAGGACTAGGGATTGGGTCAAGAGTTAGGTTTAAAGTATGTTCAGAATAATGGTTAAGATAAGGGGTTGGGTCAAGAGTTATGTTTAGGTTAGGTTAAAATTAATGGTTAAGACTAGGGGTCAGATCAAGGGTTAGATTTAAAGTAGGTTCAGGTTAAGGGTTAAGATTAGGGGTTGGGTCAAGAGTTATGTTTAGGTTAGGTTAAGATTAATGGTTAAGACTAGGTTCATATTAATGATTAAGACCAGGGGTTGGGTCAACAGTTATGTTTAGGTTAGGTTAAGATTAATGGGTAAGACTACGGGTTGGGTCAAGGATTAGGTTTAGAGCAGGTTCAGATTATTGGTTAGGAATAGGGGTTCGGTTAAGAGTTATGTTCAGGTTAGTGGTTCAGTTTATGGGTTGTGTTATGAGCTAGGTTTAGGTGGGTTCAGGTTAACGCTTCTGTTTAGGGACTATGTTAAGGGCTGAGTTTATAGGTTAGGCTGACGTTTAGTATTAGCTTTAGGGGTCGGGCTGAGTTTAAATTAATTGGAAGTTCAGTAGAGGTTAAGTGTAACTCGTTTATCTAATACTGGCCATTACAAATTGATACATTTCTGATAAATTAGTGCCAATAATCATGCTCAAAATTATTTCTTCACGGCAAATATTAATTTACTGCGCAAGGCTGCTTATAAATCTCCCAAACAGCTTCAGATTGTGTAAAAAACAACTATGCTAATGCTGCCAGCAGCCATTTAAACATTCTACCAGGTCACTAATATGAAGTGAAACCCTTAACACCAACATGTATACTGAAACACTCGTGTTCTTCACTTCAATATGGTGTGCTGGTGATGTCTTTAACAAGTAGGTTTCCCTGAACCCGACATTGCTGTCTCCATGAGAGCTGAATGTTCCCTAAATGATTGGCTACTCCGAGTATAGTCACTTCAAGGCTTCCACTAAAGATTGACAAATCAGTATTTGGTAGATTCCACCTACGAGAAACCTGAACTTGGAATGTCGCCACTGAAGATCACTGAAGGTCACCTACACTAGGGGTCATTAACATGTGGTCGCTCTTCCTTGCTGTCATTCTCTATTCAGTCCTACAGTAAGAGGAGCATGACAACCTCTAGGACTAAAGCAATAACGGTTGTGATTAGGGCTGCACCGACACCAAGTACAGTACTCGGTACAAGTACAGATACTTTTGAGCTCCAAGACTAGACTAGAGAAAAATGTAAAAGTTAGGAGGCAGCTGTCATTTGTAAGGAGCACGCGGAGCTCCCGGGATTTGTACATCTCGGTTTTAATGTATGATTTTGTTTTTATAAATATATATAAGTGATGCACCAATACCATTTTTACACGTACGAGTACTGATACTTGCCCAAGTACTCACAGATACAAGTACTGATACATTTTTGTTTATTGTCAGGTGACAGTTGTTCTAAAACAATAAAGACTAATGATTTCAAGACAGTGGAGGAGTGCCAGAGCCAGATCCCAGCTTCAACCGCTGCAACCCTGGTAGTTCTCATGAAAATGCCAAGTATCGGCACCGGTATCTGAAAAGTATCGGAGCATCCCTAGTTGTGATGGGAGTCGAACTGTATTTCCAAGTGGCATGGTGTTTTGATATTTTTCTGTAGACTTCTCGGGAGCTCTAAGAAGCGAAGTGCTGGCTCACCTTGCTAACACCTACCCAATAATGAAATATCACTTCTGGATGGATTTGACCCTTTGGTAGGACAAACATAATTTTAACATAATTTTAATGTGTGAAGTGCTTAGAGCTAGTGAGAAGAGCAATTGTAAATCTCAACATGAATGAGTCTCACACTATATAACATAATAATTTAAGGCACCTGTTAGTGCAGAGTACACAAGGCTGAATCTGGAAAGTACCATGTTTTCACTTCTCAAGGAAATTCAGTGGAGGTCACTTTCCCATGAGTGATTTTACTTCTGCTTATTTTCTGCAGAATTATTGCAGCAGATAATTTCAAGTGAACCTGTTATAAATACGGGAGCCGCTAATGCTGGCTTTTATCTTGACCACATCAGCTCTTGCAGGCTTTGGTCCCACATGGACCAAAGTCATATCCAAATTGCAGATTTGAGTCTAGTGATCAGGGAGTAATTTAGCCGATACCAAAGTTTACTTCGTTTTTAAAGAAAGAGGGCATTCTTTTGGTGGAGGTGCCTTCCAATAGTGATTTTATTTTTCATTCTAAAGGCAAAAGGATATAAAACAAATAGATAAACTGCTATAGCTAACCAAAATTTGCATTTTATTCTGTGATTTGTTTCATTATTATGATGTAAAATAAAGTTTTCACAACCGAGTTATTTATTAAATAAAAGCATGGGTTTTTTAGTAAGTTCGGGGGGTTTTTTAATACTACAAAAACATTTCAAAAAGTTTATAAGTTTTTGCAGATATCTAGAAAAAATATAGAAGTGGCAAAGGTGAGGAAACAAGTTCATTAGACCCCCATCCCCTTTGTAAGAACTGGCAGCAATAGAGCTTAAAACAAGCTCTCACTCACCTCTCTGTCTCAGCCTTCCTCAACCAGGGTGCTGTGGCACACTGGTGTGCCTTTTGGCTTCCTCAGAGGTGCCTTGAAATTTTGTAGTAGTGGGACTGTGATCTGATGGGGGAATGGAGACTGAAGTGAAGGGGGCTCCTGAAGTAAAGGGGAAACTCTGATGTGAAGGGGGATTCTGATATGAAAGAGGGGCTCCTGATGTGAAGGGAGTCTACTGATGCAAAGGGTGACTGTGATATGAAGAACGGGATCTTGACTTGAAGGGGGCATTTTGATGTGAAGTGGTTAACCTACTTTTTTGTGTGTTTTTGCATGGGGTCCCCCTTAAAATCTATGACATTTTAGACTGGGATGCCTTTAACATTTTAAAGGGGGCCATGACTAAAAAATGTTGAAAAACACTGCTCTATCTGCTTTTAATGTGAAGTTATTTATTCACAAAGATTCACAGAGACTCTACTATGGCCCCATTCACACTTGAGCTGAGCGTCTTTTGGTGTTTTTTCTGGCTTTTTTATCTTTGTAAGTGTCTCAGGCTCGAGAGTTTTATTTTGTTTATTTATTTTAACTAATGCAAAGTTAGTTACTAGACAACAAAAAAATACCAATTAAAGCTGCACTTTTTTCAGGCGCTCCCATTAAAGTATATTCGGGTCAAAACACCTGACTCTGCTCCAAGAAAAAGCTCACACACTTTTTAGTTTTGCTACAAGCAACAAATACTCAGGTGTGAACACCGGCCATTAGAAACAATGGCATTCACCGTGTTGAGCGTTGTAGCATTTAGGCATTCAAGCTACAAACCACTCAGGTGTGAATGGGGCCTAAAGTCGTGTTTCTGACACTTTCTAACAGCTTATAAAAGACCAGCTGTGTGTTTACATTAGAGGGCTAGAGGGATTCTGCTCTCTTAAAAACAGGCTTAGATTTCAGATCCTGTGTTGTAAAATTTCAAAATGCTTATAGGTGCGGAGATGAATGAGGGATTGATTTAAAATGCTTTTATTGCATGTTTTAGAATATGTAAATTCTTTAGTGTAAATGATCTGGGCACAGGTTCATTTTAAGGGTTAAATACTAAAGGAATTTATGTTTTAAAAATATATATTTTTTTTATTTTCCAGTTTTGATTTTACAGAGCAGTTGACAGGAAGTGCCCATCATCTGCAGGTGACAGCGGCAACAACACGATTGCACTGTATCCATCAATGATCACTATAGCAAATTCTTACAGTGATGACTGAGGATGAAGCCTTTGCCAGTGGCTCTTGTGCAGAGACCTTAAAATGACAGAGTGTATCTGAAGGAGTGCACACCCATCAGCTGATGTCGGATAAGCTATGTATGCCCTGTGGGCTTTAATTAAGTCTTGCCGGGCATACCTATTGGTCTGCAAGCACTTAAAGGCACAAAACTTGGGGCTGTCATCTTTAACCAAGCTCCACTACTTAGCGAGTCACCTACCTAAAACCAGCAAAGTCTGAAAAGTGTGAATCCATCAGGATGACAGCCCCAAGCTTACAGCTTTAAAAAAGTCAGCAATGGCAGCTTCCGTATTTCTTCATAGTCAATTTGTGAGCTGATAAAGCTTTTCAAAATTTTGTAAATTTACCTTAATCTTTTATGTAATTTTTTTCTATTAGCTTCCCTGCAACACTCACATGTGCTGTCAGGCAGAGCTATCTCATGTCACATAGTCCTGTGTTGTGAAACTTTCCTATCTGTCTTTGTATGAAAGGACAAGAAGACTACAGTAGGTGGGGTTGAGAAAACAAGGCCTTACAGATTCACACAGTTCAGCAATAAGAGTTCCCTGAATACCAGATTACTGCTAGCAAGGACAGTTAAAGCAGTGGGTCGGCCTGATACCTGGAGCTCCAAGGACACTTCATATGGCAGCATAGCCCAATAAGTCGACTTATTTCTTGACACCTGTGATGGGATTTTTGCTATACTGGGCCTGAAAGGGCCAACTGGCTTAAAAAACCCAATGACCCAAAACAAGGCAACAGGAAGGTAAATTATGCTGTAATACATATCTGTAAAAAAACAAAAAACACATGGTTCTATAAGTGCAGCTTAAGTTGAGACTGATACTATCAACTCATGGCTCAGAATGGAGCCCCATGCAAAAGCTTATTCCTCAAACCGAACCTGAGCACAAAAGTTTGTTATGACAGTGCAACCAGTACCGTACGTTTGTACATGCCATACCTCTAATGAGGCAACACTCATCATTGAAACAGATATTCTTACACGGACCACAATATGAGACATGTTACAGCATCTGTGTGAACCCACAATCAGTAAGTGCGTGTACCGTTTATTCATAACTAAATACATGTATCGATTTTCAGGACAAGAAACAAGCCAAGGCTTTGGAACAGAGAAGTGCAAGAACATAACAGAGGCAGTGCATACTTGTACATATAACAATGACAATAGTGCTTAAAGCTTTAAGTGAGTTCAAACACTCTGGAGTGAATGGATCTGTATGATGCTACATAAGATTTGCATGTTATATCTCAGGCCAAAACATTTTCAATGTACCCCGTCATTAGATGACGTTCCAGCACGTTGTACGTAGAGCCTCAAATTAGTACATTTTTGAAACCTGTATCCTAACATCTGTATGCTCAGTGAAGGCACAAAGAGGCGGCATTACCGGTTCTTTGTAATGTCAGAAGGGTTATTAAAGGGGTTTTCTTTTCAAAATATTCTTTTTACGGAACACACTACTGGGCGATGTGGCGCTGATTGAGGTCACAGTCATGCCTTCTAATCCAAAACGTGGACATCTGTAAGCCCCACAGCTAATTTGCATATAATATGCTCAGTCCAAGTGGTCAACCGGAAAATATTTCGACCAACTACTTCCATTTGCCCCTTGAAGGTCTCAGCATGCCTTCCAAGAAGAATTTCAGTAGCAGGGTAGGTGAGACGTGGTAAATAGTACAGATCTGCGTCCTGCAAGTCCCAAAGCCAATTAAGCTTGGGATGTTCAGACTCTTCTATATTTTGGCTCCATAAAAATCTTCACTGGCATATGTCTGTGAAAGTTCTCATCCATCCAGGTCATGGTATATCCGTAAAAATTAAGTCAAGGCAACTGGACTTGCTGTATTTTTCTCGAAGACGTTTCTGGTTGTGACTAACAGATTATGTGGATTGGAGCAACATTCACCATATTTATTCCCAGAACTTTTTTTGTACAAGTCATTCTGAATTGAGAAAGCTGGTCGGATGTCCAGTGAAACGTCTTCAAGAAAAATACAGCAAGTCCAGTTGCCTTGACTTATTTTTTACAGATATCTTCAATGGCACTTGCAGTAGCTAAATACCGGGCTGCCTAACACGCGATGAGACTTGCAGCATGCAGATTGGGGCCATCACTACACGAGTGTCCATATTTGGGCACAATGCTCACTTTGGTATGCCCACATCGTCTCTTAACCCTTCCACAAAAATAATGTTGGTCGGTAGGGAAAGGAACTGTGCTGTCTTGCTGGGATTAAACCAGAAATTTTACGTGTCTCCTGGTTCTCTCCTTGGCAGGTTGGTCACCAAAGACCTTCCTTTGACAGCTGGTCACTGAACCATAGTAGTTACCTTCCAAGTAAGAAGAATCCCAGTTTCCTTACAAAAAAGATAGTAGGGTAAGTGAGTAGATGTGGTAAATAGTACAGATCTGCTTCCTGAAAGTCCCAAAGGCTTTGGGATGTTCAACCTCTTCTAAATGTTGGCTCCATAAAACTCTTCACTGGCACTTACAGTTGCTGAATACCGGGCCTAGCTCGCAATGAGACTTGCAGCAAGCAGATTGGGGCCATCATCACACAAGTGTCCATATTTGGGCACAATGCTCGCTTTGCTAAGCCCCACATCGTCTCTTGACCCTTCAACAAAAATAGTGTTGGTTGGTAAGGAAAGGAACTGTGCTCCCTCTCTCCTTGGCAGGTCGGTCACCAAAAAAGACCTTCCTTTGACAGCTGACCACTAAACCATAGTAGTTACCTTTCAAGTAAGAAGAATTCCAGTTTCCTTAAAAAAAGGTAGTAGGGTAGGTGAGTAGACGTGGTAAGTAGTACAGATCTGCTTCCTGAAAGTCCCAAAGCCAATTAAGCTTGGGATGTTCAACCTCTTCCAAATTTTGGCTCCATAAAACACTTCACTGGCACTTACAGTTGCTCAATACCGGGCCTAACACGCAATGAGACTTGCAACAAGCAGATTGGGGCCCATACCACACAAGTGTCCATATTTGGGCACAATGCTCGCTTTGATAAGCCCAACATCGTCACTTGACCCTTCCACCAAAAAAGCGTTGGTTGGTAAGAAAGGGAACTGCACTGTCTTGCTGGTATTAAACCAGAAATTTAACGTGTCTCCTGGCAGGTTGGTCACCAAGGAAGGCCTTCCTTTGACAGCTGGTTCCTGAACCATATTTGTTTACCATCTTGATAAGCAGGATCAAATTTCTGAATGTAACCTCTGGACCTCCTCAACTTTATAGAGGAAGCCGGGAACCATAACTTTCTAGAACAGTTGTATCCCCCACCCGAAGGTAGGGTTAAGGGAGGAAAAAAAATGGCAGAAAGGCCCTTTAAAGTTCAACTGATGGTGAACATTTTGTGAACTCAACCTTTTAATCGTGAGATTACAAACCTCCTTAGCCACCAGTGACATCACTGAGTGCCTTAAGTCCTCACTGGATATATTGAGGTTCAACCCACAAAACATGGGCCTTCACTGAGCATAGCCACACAACCATCAGTCTTTGTGTACACACCTGCAAGTCCTATCAGCTTGTGAACCTTTCAAAACAATTTCTTTCTGTGACAACGAACGAAAATACATATTTAGGGACCTATCTGCATATTTTAACATAACAAACACTCGAAGGGTCCAAATATTATTAAATAATTATAAATTAAAAAATGCGAAGATGTCAAAATTAGTAAAAAAAAAAAAAAAGGAAAAAACAAAGTTTATACATACAGATAATTTAAAAAATAAACATTAAAATTCATATGTTTTGAGCTAATATTGTTGCTTCTCGTTTTTTTGGGTTTTTTTTCGTCTTTTTGTTTACATAAGCAATGTTTTTTTTAAATTCATATTGTATATTTTTTTTTTTTGCTTGCTTTGTTTTAAGGCATTAAAATAAACTTGAGATATGAGATAAGTGCATTTTGCAAATGTTCGAAGTCTGTACCATCATCCAGATACGAAATTGTATAAAATAAAAAAACATTTCGTAAGGCGTACGTTTTGTGCAGCTTTCGGTTGAAAAAAATTCCCTTTTTTTTTTTACAGTACGTAAGGCAGGTTTCAGCATTTTTTTGGTATTGTATTAGGCACGTCCATTTAAATTCCTAAAATTTTCTCCTGTTTTTTTTTTTCTCTCCCGCAAAAAGTCACATCTGACGATGTTTATTTTCGTACTCGTAAAAACTATAATTTTCTTTGGAATGCTTCAGTTCAATATAAATATTAATAAAAAGAAATAGTTTAAGGCAATGTGGCTTTTAGCCCCTTTTTTTTTAATAACAAAATGGCACGATTGTTGATTGGTGGGTTGTATCGCATAAGAATTTCAAGTCTTTCTGAGTCACGCTCAAAATATCAATTGGTATATAAAAGGATTAAGGCACGTATGGATTTTTTTCTTAACAAAATAGAGTTTGAAATAGTCTAAGGCCACAGGTAAGAGCGAACGATCAATAAGGCCTCCACACTGACTCATCCATGCGACCGCTAGAATTTAAGACAGTGGGGGAGCTGCTGTGGCTGCCATCTGCATCAACGCCATCATTCTGGTTGCCCAGATTGGGGTTTAGCAATGTGCTGCCGTTGGAAGTGGTGCACGGAGGAAGCATCCGAGATGGAGAGCGGTCGCCCCCCGGGACCATTGGGAACTGGTAGGATCCAGATGATGTACCGTAGTAGAGATAAGGAGTGCTGCTGGTTTGGAAGGGTCCACTTTGGTTCTGGGAGGAGCCGGGGTAAGGAGGTGGTAAGTAAGTGTGATAGTGAGTGGTTGCAGACATACCCAGCGACATCCCTGAGGTGACTGGCGGAGTGTAAGTAAATGTTGCGGGGTAGTGCATTCGTGGGTTCGAGAAGCGGCTCTCCGTTAACGAAGAAATGCTTGTAAACTGCCTGGGATCGGAAAATGGACCCAGCTCTGAGGCACCTGAAAAAAAAAATGCAAAGAATTATTAATTATTATTTATTATCCATTCATTGTTGCAAAGCTATTTGGACCTATGTGACGTTATTTGCAATAAACAACATTTTCTTAGCATTTTGGAGTGCTGGTGACCAATCTTCACATCTTCAATAACCATACCATGCTTTTTACTAGTAAGTTGGTACAATTGGAAAATGTGAGAATTTGCCTTAAAGCCTAACTCCCCTCGAATCGTATTTATTTATACAATGTGGCCAAGGGATTGGACATCGGTCAGGTTTTTTATTTGAGGTCTGTGTACCCATTGGAGAGATTTCTTCTCACTTTCCGTCAGGAGAGGAAACCTCTCTGGTGTGAAAACAGATTGCATCCAAATCCATTTTGTTTTTGCAAAATATGGACGGGTCAGAACCTCTCCCAGATTATCGCTACAGAGTCTTCCTTTTCCAAGTGACAACCGCTCCAGTCTATCCAAAAATAAAGGGTAACTTCACTTTCACAGTCACATTTGGGAAAATGGAATTACCCCCTCCAATCTAGCCCTTTCTCTTACCTCTCCCCCCCCCATCCCCCGCTCTCCCCTTCTGTGACAGTCTCACAAGATTTGGAGTGATGTTTGGCAATGTCCCTTCTGTGCTGCACACTGTGCTTCTTGCTGGAGAGGAAGCTGTGCCTGAGGACCTGCAGGGTAAGGATCTCCTTGCTTCTGTTTCATCCATTCTGCCGAACTGAGCTTCCTGCACCTCTCCTGCTGCTTTTTAAATATCACTCCACCCATCATCAGATCACCAATCTTCAGAGGGGCATCTGTTGACAACAGGGAAGCAAAGCCCTGCTTATCGACCATGATGATCACTGATACGCTGACACAGAGAGTCACTAAAGGGGAAAAGATACCCCAAAGAAAGCCATTTGTGGGGGGCACAGCTTCCACAGTACAGGTCCTCTTTGATATAACTCATACAGATTGGAGAACCGAGTCCAATGAAAGCTGTAGGAGCCTGTCAAAGGAGACATAAGCAGGCTGTAGAAGAAGGTCAACAATGGCTACACGTTTTCTCATGACAGTTCTCCATTAAAAGAAAAATAAGGACGGTGCCTCTTCTAATATTAAATATGGTAACTTCTAGAGCTCTGTAAATGGTTCAAAATTGTTCAAGTTCTGTAAATGATTCAAAAGCTGATAAGTCAGGTGATCAGTGGTGGTTGCGTTTTATTTAAAGGGGGTGGGGGGCTCCTGGTTGGGATTATGAATGTGAAGTAAGGAGTGGATCCTGGTACGTCTTCAGCCGCTATTAGGTGACGGAACACACGTTTCCATTTTCCATCCTCACTTGTAACCAGAAAAATCAATTCAAAGAGCAATAAATAAGCAAATTAAAACCCGACCCAAACAGGCTGCAGCTACGACACCTTGGCTTTTTTTTTTCTTCTACAACCTACATTAGGCCGCTCAGGTTTTTCTCAGAGGGCAGAACAATTAAAATGTCATGTGTTTCCAGTTAGAATGTTGCAGAAGTCTCATTAAAATGTTCAGGCTTGGCCCTGTGCCAGCCAAGCCCGTCTACATCTCAATAGCTGATTCTTTCCTCAACCCCCCACCCCCAGTTTGTGGAATTCCATGGCCTAGCCCGCCGTGTCATGACCGTTCTCGAAACGTATGCCAGGTAATGTCACTTGCCATTCATGTAACAATTAGAAGCCAAAAGATGTGCATGCAAGGAGTAACGGAGAACACAGTTTCCCTCTGACTCATGGCGAGCCTTCGGCCTTTCATTCCCAATTACAATAGCGGGGGGAAATTACTTCCTCATTGGCCAGTCAGCCTAATTGCACGATAATGGTTACAATAATTCGGCGACTTATATGCGGCCGTCTCTGCGTCAGCTTGCATTATGCTCTTGTTAGACGCAGTGCAGGTAGAGACCACTAGGGGCAGAGTTGGGGCCCAGCCAGTTGGTTATATAGAAACAGTCTATTTATCGAGACCTTATCTGAGAGGCACCAAGGCGCATGGGAGCAGGTTTCAGCCCAAAAGGCCAAAAATGGCTAATTGTCTGTATGTCACAAACATGAGGCTGCTCATAGGAGGAACATTCATTAAAGTAGAACTCCAACCAGAACTTTTTCCCCCTACTTTTGTATGGCGTGGTGGAAAAGTTAAAAGCAATGTCAGGTTTGTATATAGGGCTGTGTCCCCATTATTTTGGTGACAATTGCAAAGCAAGGGGTTGTCACCTGAAAAGGAAATCTTCCAATGAGGACAATTGAACAGAGACAATATACAGGAACCTTTGGTAGGGCTGAACATTCGCTCTGAATATTCTCTCAGAACCAGAACTTTTTTGTTTTGGATATATTAGGGAATGGTTAGAACCCATCACTTTTTCTTTGCTGAGATTTCCCCGCATTTCCTGTACTGAAGACACAACAAGAATATACTGGAAATCCCTCTCATTTCCGGAGATATCCCTCAAAGGTCACCAGAAAAGATGTCCCCATCGGAAGAATCCCCTCTAATTCTGTTCTGGAGGCACCCGCAACATTTTGGATTTCCTATCACGTTCTATCCCGTGACAATGGCCACCAGGACAAACAGAGAGGGTAAATCTCCCCAGTGGGGACGCACACAGTAATGAAACCTAATGGGGTTTCAACCTTTCCTACCTTATCCAAACTATAGATACACCATACAATCCAACTATAGATACACCATACAATCCAACTATAGATACACCATACAATCCAACTATAGATACACCATACAATCCAACTATAGATACACCATACAATCCAACTATAGATACACCATACAATCCAACTATAGATACACCATACAATCCAACTATAGATACACCATACAATCCAGTGCACAGGAAACGTGCGGTCTGGTCTATAGTCTGGTCTGCAGCAATGAGTACGATTTCTTTTTTTAACCTTATTTGTTTATTTGCTTATTTGCCGAGCAACGCAACTATTTCCTTCCTGATTAGCTCCTGTAGGTGTTGGAGTGGGGTTTGTGCTTTATTTTAGTTTTTTGCTGTTGTTGCTGTTGCTGATGATATTAATCTGACAGAAGAGTGCTCGGAAAGTGTCTTTGGAAGCTCTATGCGAGCATCATTGTCTATGCGAGCATCATTGTCTATGCGAGCATCATTGTCTATGCGAGCATCATTGTCTATGCGAGCATCATTGAGTAGGTGTTGGAGTGGGTTTTTTGCTGTATTTTTGTTTATTGGTGCTTTTTCTGTTACTGAAGATTCATTGTCTATGCGAGCATCATTGTCCATGCGAGCATCATTGTCTATGCGAGCATCATTGTCTATGCGAGCATCATTGTCAATGCGAGCATCATTGTCATGAAGATATCCATCACCCTCAGCCCGGTGGTTTAGTGGCTGGTGCTTCTAACTTGCATCACTGGGTTCTTGGTTCACATCCCAGCCAGGACACTATCTGCATGGAGTTTGCATGCTATCTTTGTGCCTGGGTAGGTTTCCTCCCACAAACCACAGACATGATGGTTGGTTAAAGTGGAAGTTCACCTTAGAATTACATTAAACAGCCATATACAGTAACACATGTACCTTGCTAAATGCATAGCACTTAGCAATCATTGGAAACTTCCGGACATTTACCAGTGACATCATGCCCCTCGCTGGGTCTATAGATACTTATTTCCTATGCTCTTCAGCCCCATCTAGTGGCCAAACTGTAGTATCACATGACAATCTATTCAAACTGGCAAGAAATATATTAAATACATTAAAAAAATATATATATGTAAAGATTGCTCAACAGAGCTCACCCAATATAGCTAAAGATGGTGAAAAATTAAACAAAAGGAAAAATTGTTTAGCTGAGCGTGGTTAAAAAAAATAATTAAAATCTAAAAATGTAAATATTGCTTAGTGGAGAAAATGTGATGGCCAAGATGGCTGCCTCCCCTCTCAAACTTTCAGAGGTCCCCAGGGAGAAAAATTATAGAAATACAAAAAAAAAAAAATCAAATAGTTGATTGAAGCAATGGGAAAATATAATGTGCACTATATTAAAGAACGTGCATGCACGACGTGTCCCACATCCCTGCTCCGGAACGTTGGGAGTTATCTTGCAAAGTTTGCGACGTTTATGTTTACGTTTTATTTAATCCGCGTCGTTTTGAACAGGAAGAGGAAGGCGGAATTGAGGATCTTTTAATTTACAAACTGAGAGTAAACAAAGTCTTCTTCAGAATACCCAAACATTGTCACTAATAAACATTTCTTTGTTGGCATTGAGGGTCAGGCTGATCCGAAAAACAAAAACTCTGCAGCTATTTGTTCTTCCCGGCAGAGGAATAATATTTACGGTTCTGCCCAGGAGTAATAAAACTGTATTTGTTTACACCGCTCGGTACATGGCGGCCCACGGAGGGACCCGAGACGATGAGTGTTCATGGAAATGGATTGCAGACATCTGAAGATCAAATATTTGTCTAACTTAATGGCTTCAATTGCGCTCGGCCACAACATGAAGTTCTCACAGGAGGAGGAGTACAAAAAAAGATAGTAATGACAGTACTGTGTTATATTGTATCGTATTGTATTGACTTGTATCCCATTGTATCGCTTTGTATTGATTTGTTTTATATTGTATTGCTTTGTATCATATTATATTGCTTTGTATCTTGTTGTATTGCTTTGTATTGCATTGTATTGATCTGTACCATATTGTATTGCTTTATATCATATTATATTGCTTTGTATCACATTTTATTGCTTGTATTGTATTGCTTGTAATGCTTTGTGCCGCATTGTATTGAATTGTATCATATTATATTGCTTTGTATCTTACATTGATTTGTACCGTATTGTATCTCTTTGTATCATATTGTTTTGCTTTGTATCATATTGCATTGATTTGTATCGTACTATATTGCTGTGTATCGTATTGTCTTGCTTTGCATCTATTGCTTTGATCTGTACCATATTGTATTGCTTTATATCATATTATATTGCTTTGTATCTCATTGAATTGATTTGTATCGTATTATATTGCTTTGTATCGTATGGTATTGCTTTGTATTTATTGCTTTGATCTGTACTGTATTGTATTGCTTTATATCATATTATATTGCTTTGTATCACATTTTATTGCTTGTATTGTATTGCTTGCAATGCTTTGTGCCGCATTGTATTGATTTGTATCATATCTTATTACATTGATTTGTACCGTATTGTATCGCTTTGTATCATATTGTATTGCTTTGTATCATATTGTATTGATTTGTATCATATTGCATTGATTTGTGTCGTGTTATATTGCTTTGTATCTCATTGTATTGCTTTGCATCTTATTATATTGATTTGCATCATATTGTATTGCTTTGTATCTTATTGCATTGATTTGTATTGCTTGTAATGCTTTGCGTCGCATTGTATTGCTTTGTATTGCTTGTAATGCTTTGCGTCGCATTGTATTGCTTTGTATTGCTTGAATACATTGACCATTGCCTTTTAATGTAATGGTAGGGAACGGGAGTGCAAGGCTTGTCACAGATACCTTCAGCTGAGCAATCACTGAAGGGGGAATCTTCCCGCACTGTGCATATGCACTGCGGCCTCATCCATTCCAATAGCTGAGGTGGTGCTCAAGGCAGCCCCAGACATCTAGAGGAGTATGGACTGCAAAGGACGTGCTAAGCCTGCGCAGGCCAGCCAGGGCTGCATGGTGGAGATCTTCAGAGTTAAGCTGGCAATACAAAGGTTTAAATTTCACCCATTTCCTGTTCAATCAGCTACAATTTGATCCCTGGCTTGCCCTGCTTGCAGCACCCAGCACCGGAAACCTGTTACACAAACAATGACTGCGGCCACTTGTAGTCACTATTTAAAGCCCCTGTGACAGGGTGACAACACAGGAACACAGCTAGGACACAGTGACAGAGCATTGTCACCCTATATCAGGAGGTCCCTGAACAATGAATGTCAAGGCAAGATCACCTGGTATTGTATTATTAAAAGCTGCAAACACCTACTATCTAAATACAAAAGTCCTGTGTATTCTTCCTTGAATCTGGGTGAGCTTCGTGTATTTCCTCCAGATCTGTGCAGTAATCCAGTGTGAGACTTGGTGCCTCATGTAATAAAGACTGCTCACTGCTGCTCTCTCTCTCCTGGTGCAGGGTTACTGGTCTGGTCTCCGCCCCCTCCTGTAATAAAGACTGCTCACTGCTGCTCTCTCTCCTTGTGCAGAGTGACTGGTCTTGTCTCCGCCGCCCCTGTAGTTTTCTGCAGGAAGCTAGTATTGGGTGGAACCTGCCAGGCCCCTCCCACAGCTCTGCTCTCTGCGCAGTCTATGTACAGCACAATGATGATGTCACCGCTACTTTTACATAGTGACACCTGGATTTGCGCAGGCAATCGGTGCACACAAAGCAGATTCCTATCTTTTGTGGCTATGGAGGAATATATTTAAATGAAAATATTTGTGCTCGGAGTTCGGCTCTAATTGCTCCGGAAGAATTGTGACCTTTTACAAATTTCAGCAGGACGCAAAAAAAAAACCCGCTGCGTAAAATGAAGCTTGGCGTCCCTTCCCCTCACAACGCGGCCCTCTTCAAACGGGACAGGCTCATTAGACGGAACTCCCTCCCCTTCCCGACAGATTGATTAGCCACTATGAAAGCAAAAAATATGAAGAGGGGAGGTCTGGGGGGTCTTTCACTTTGAAACCAAATCTACTGTAGAACAAAAGGCCGTCCCGAGGCAGCTGGATCGCTCCGAGAGGCCACCCACGTTGCCACAGAAACCATGTGACTCTCCCTGTCACATCCTGGAGTCATTTCCAGCCAGCGTGTGTGCGTGAGTCTGTATTCCGCTCAGAGAAAAAGACAGCGGAAAAAAAAAGGATGAGATATATTAGGAGAAAAACATATGGAAACACTTTCAGCAAATCTGCCGCCATGAAATTTATAATGAGCCGAGAGGCTTCAGATGTGGTCAGGGCCTCGAGATAAGACTCCCTCATATGGGGACAGACGACAACCCTCGCCCCACCAGAAGGCCCCAAAAAACCCCTGTAAATAGCCGATAGCCACCTGTCACTCAAGCATTGACGTCTGTGGAGTCCTCCAGGCCGCAGCTAGGCAACCTCGGCCCTCTGGCTGTGGTGAAACAACAAATCCCATGATGCCTCTGTCTATGGGCACCATGCCCGCAGTTGGCGGGTCTTGCAATGCCTCATGGGACTTGTAGTTCGACAACAGCCAGAGGGCCCTCATACAGGGACAGATGACAAGCCAATCCTTGCCCCGTCAGAAGGGCGGAAAAAAAAACACAGGGGGCGTAAATATCCGATGGCGGATTGGTCACCACCTGTCACTCAAGCGTTGGCATCTGTGGAGTCCTCTAGGCTGCAGCTAGGCAACCATGGCCCTCTGGCTGTGGTGAAACAACAGATCCCATGATGCCTCTGTCTATGGGCACCATGCCAGCAGTTGGCAGGGTCTTGCAATGCCTCATGGGACTTGTAGTTCCAAAACACCTGGGGGTTTTCAATAGGCCTAGGCCTAAGGCTTTTTTTTTTTCCTTCCAAGCACGCCCGGGTCAGTTCCCTTCCAGAACGCCATTTATAATTTCTGATCGAACGCTGAAAAGTTAATCGCCAACAAAATAAATAAGGCTGTGAGGGGGGAGAAGGGGGACCGGCGTGTTTAATGTAGTTTGTGATAAGGCGTGTTTAGGATTCTGCGATGTCGGGAGAAGGTGATTGATCGTCTGCTGGGGGGACGCCGGGAATCAGCATTTGTTATCCGGGATTAGGGGGGATTTAAGGAGGCTGAGGGGAGAGAATGCGGCGGGAGACGAGCGCTGTTAAAGGGAAAATGCGTTTTTAATCGCCAGATAATGGAAAAAGAGGTTATTTAGACATTCGGTATATATTACTTCAATCTTTATCTTTCTTTCATCATTTATAGGACATGGAAACAATTAATTAATGGCTTTTAGTATTCTTAAGCAGCGTGTATCATAGACAGCTGCCATTGTTATTTCTAAGAAAATATATTTTTGCTTTGTTGCAGCTCATTGCTGCTGATCTTCTTCAGCCTCTTTGCTGCTGATCCCCTGCAGCCTCTTTGCTGCTTATCCCCTGCAGCCACTTCCTGTCTACATGCACTCCAGCCATGGCTTGCAAGGCCTCAGGTGGTGTTACCTGCTGGTGACAACATTTGGCCATGTCTGTGCAATGTGTGTTGAAACTGCCACTTTTAGTCTCCACCAGGGTCATGTGACCAGTAATATGGCAGCCTGAGGTGGCAGATGTGATGGGGGGGGGCGGCAGCACGGCCAACTAACAGCACCCATCCAAGCCTCCCGCCGGGAGGCACTGCTCCCCCTTTCTGGCCACCTCAGGCAGCGGATAAGGAAGGGACGGCCCTGAACAGGACACACCGAGAACAATTGTTTTCTGGGTGTCCTGGTGTTGACCTGCGTTGGTCTGTGCAGATCAACGCAGGTCAACTGTACCTGAGTGAATGAGCCCTTCAATTAACCCAATATGAGCCTAACTCAAATGTCCATTCAATCTGTATTCAGACGGGCATTAGAGGTCACTGCTAGCAAACAGCATTCCCATGATGCAATGGAAGTTTTCCTCGCCATCCTCTGGCATGAGCTGCGCAGTCGGTCACCAAAACGCAATTCAATTGGGATGGATACGGGCACGCAATCTGTAAAGGTGTCAGCATGGCTACATTCTGGCTGCTCTCCAAATCACAAAAAAAAGCAGAATAAGGGCCTATGTTGGTGTCTTTGATCCAGTGTCGATGGGTTTGAGATGCTTCTGAGAACTGAGATCATTTAGAATTCGCTGACTTGCTTCTGAGCTGCACCTGACTTGCTTCAAGCTTTGCATTCCCATAGACTTGTATCGGAATGCAAGCTAATATGACGCAAACAAAAGCCCGTTGGGCACACACCCCAAAAAGGGTGAGCTGTTATATTTAGTGATTTCAGCTGCTACTTATTTGGGTTTCTGATGTAAGGGGACATACAGCCTTCCAGAATGCAAAATGGCACCATCACAAGTATGGTTACCAAAACGCACCGGATTTATTAGTCATGGGTGACTCCGGGTCTTTTAAATGTGGCATAAAAACTGGCAGAGCCGAGAGGGAAATGAGTTTGGTTTTTGTTGTACTTGGTGTCATACCAGTTGCATTGGCAGGCACTGGGGGGAAAAAAAGGTGCAATACCACTAATGACCACCAGGGTGCACAAGGACCTTTGTTCAGAAAAGATGCACAAGAGTGTCTCCGTTATATTAAAGGGAAAGGCACAGGATGAAAAAAGAAATGGCAACTGCGACTTCTATGGTGAAGTGGGGCGCTCAAATTATGCATCTGCACATGGAAAGCAGGAATATGAGGTGTAAAAGAAGAGTTCCACTTCACTATTGTCCACCGGTAATATTTATAGCTGTAAGCAAAGCATGAGAATAAAGTAAATATTTTATCACTAACATAAGGAACATTCCAACGAGCGGGAATAACAATACATGTCACAATAGGATATGTTTTTGTAATGAGGATTATCACATCGGGGCTGAGCTGTGTGATGTTTCCAGACAACAAAATAACATTATTTCTGAGCGGAGTATTTATTTGTCGGCTTGAAGAAACGCGGCAAAGCCAACATGGGCCATCAGGGTGTGACAGTGACAATTGTCTTGTAGGACGCCCACGCACTAATGTTATTGAGAGTGTAAAACAATGTCTCCATCAATGAACAATGCGTCTCTTCAGATCACACCTATTGGCCAATCATGTCAGCTTGGAAACATTAGAAGCGGAGGTCTCAGTCTGCACCGGTGAGGTTGGCCTGTCAGTGTCCTGAAGCTTTTAATGCCTATACGGCCAGCCATAGACATGAGACGCGGATGGCCGGATTTTGTTCAACACTAATGATTGATCATCCCTGCCTAAAAGTTTGTATCACCTACACATGCCACGGTGCTTTACAATATTGAATGATGCTTCCAGGTGCAACAAATGAGTATTGTGTACAAATTTCCAGTTATCTTAAAAAATAAGTGCACTTATCCTTTTTGCCCCCCTACCCTGAAAGGATCCCAACCTCGCCCTCAGCAGATATGTACTTACCAAGTATCGAGGGCCACTGCTCCACTGTTTATTGGCATCCAAGTCAGAGATCGTTGGCTGGGGGATCATTGGCCACGTCGGTCTCCAGGCTGGGCGACGTACCTATAGAAGTCTATGGGGCTGTAATGTGCAGGTGCAGCCAGCAGAGGGAGTACTGTGGCCTTGGATGTAAACAATAGAATATCTGTAAATAATTCAAGGCAACTGGACTTGCTGCATTTTTCTTGAAGACGTTTCACTGCTCATCCAACCAGCTTTCTCAATTATGAATGACTTGTACAAAAAATTATCTGGGAATTTTGCCTTGACTTATTTTTTACAGATATACCATGCCCTGGATAAATGAGAACCTTCACAGACATAAACAATAGTGGAACTGTGCCCATCAGATCTCAGTAAGTACAGATCTGCTGAGCCACTCTCCTTTCCAATCTCCCCCTCCAAGACCCCCGACCCACCTGCCCTAACCCAAGCCTATGGACAGCAATTGACAAGCAGATTGCCTCGAACCCAAGGGGTGGGACTCCGACAGCTTGACATCCCTGTTACATACATATAGACCTTGATTTGGGTACATATTACAAAGAGCAATAATGTAACAGTAACACCAATCAGATTTTAGCAAGTGACTGAATGTCATCTCATAAACATGATCCATCGTGGACATCCTGAGCTCAAGGACCGGTCAACATGTTTCGCTGTTCAGAACGGAGGACTCAGGGATCAGCAACCATGTAACAAGCTGATACACAAGGACTGCCTTAGTATTTTATAGGGATTTGGTCACCTTTGAAAACAGGTTTTACTTTTCCACCAACATTTTTTACATTTAGATCTTCAAAAACACACCGTTATCGGATAAGGAGGAGGAATATGTCTGTAGAGCCAGTAGGCACTTACCTGAGAGGCGTCTAGGCACATCCGAGATAGCCGGGAGCCCCGTCCCTCGGCTGGAGGACAGAGGTGTTGTGGAATGAATGGACGGAGAGGTCATCTGGCTCAGGTACGATGGGTAGGACTGGTCGTAGGACCACGGAGGGGATGACTGCGCTTGCCTGGGATCTGAATTTAGAAAAGAAAAAAAAAATAGAAAATATACTGTTACCGAGTCTTCATTCCATGAACTGTTTCTATGCTATGGAGTCACCAGTCATCAGCAATGGAGCTCCTCAATGCAAATGTTATATAAATGAAGTAGTGGTAAGGTAGTCCTCCCTTTGCCCAGAGTCTTTTACTCACCTGTCCATGTTCCAGCAAGATATCGGTGACTACATCACAGAGCTTCCTAGCCAGGCCTGCACATGCACTTCCCAGCTCCTATTCTTTTCTCTTCGATGTTTCATGGGAATTAATGGGAATGCAAAAGATATGTGTGAGCTGAGAAGTTGTTAACAAGCAGCTCTGTGGTCTAGTCGGCAATATATATCAGAATGTGGACATGTAAGTATAAGACTGGCAGGGATCTAGTTAGGTGCAGTTACACTTAAAAAGCATGTATGGTTAGTAAGTATATAAACACTATATTAACAAAAGTATTGGGACGCCTTTACACACACATGAACTTTAATGGCATCCCAGTCTTAGTCCGTAGGGTTCAGTATTGAGTTGGCTCCGCTATAACAGCTTCAACTCTTCTGGGAAGGCGTCCACAAGGTTTAGGAGTGTGTCAATGGGAATGTTGGACCATTTGTGAGGTCAGGTACTGATGTTGGAGGAGAAGGCCGGGCTCGCAGTCTCCGCTCTAATTCATCCCAAAGGTGTTCTATCGGATTGAGATCAGGACTCTGTGCAGGCCAGTCAAGTTCCTCCACCCCAAACTCGCTCATCCATGTCTTTATGGACCTTGCTTTGTACACTGGTGTGCAGTCATGTTGGAACAGGAAGGGGCCAACCCCAAACTGTTCCCACAAAGCTGGGAGCATGAAATTGTCCAAAATGTCTCGGTATGCTGAAGCCTTAAGAGTTCCCTTCACTGGAACTGAGGGGCCAAGCCCAACCCTTGAAAAACAAGAGAAGCGTGATTGGTCACTCCAGAGAACACGTCTCCACCTCTCTAGAGTCCAGTGGCGGCGTGCTTTACACCACTGCATCCCACGCTTTGTATTGCACTTGGTGATGTAAGGCTTGGATGCAGCTGCTCGGCTATGGAAACCCATTCAATGAAGCTCTCTACGCACTGTTGTTGTGCCAATCTGAAGGCCACACGAAGTTTGGAGGTCTGTAGCTATTGACTCTGCAGACAGTTGGCGCCTTCTGCGCACTGTGCGCTTCAGCATGCGCTGACCCCGCTCTGTCATTTTACGTGGCCTACCACTTCGTGCTGTTGTTCCCAGTTGCTTCCACTTTGTTATAATACCACTAACAGGTGACAGCGGAATATTTAGTAGCAAGGAAATTTCATGGAACACCTGAATCTAATGATTTGGAGGGGTGTCCCAATACTTTTGGCAATATAGTGTATGTTTAAAGGGGCAGCCATACTAGCTTATTACATATGCAGACTCTGCTTCCTCCTTTGCAGTACTCCTCTTCACAATACAAGCCTTAGAGTCAGCTGACCCATTACACATAAAGCATTCCCTGTCTATCTTATCTCACCAGCTGTTAACCATTCAAGACAAAGTCATTCTAGCTATTCTAGTAATTCTAACCTAAAACAACAAATAATGTAATACAATGGCGAGCTTGTAATAATAGGAAAGTCACATCAAACATTATTTTAACATAAACACAGAAAAAATAACTCAGACTAGGTGCCTATTGAAAATACATGATCTGCTCCCCTCCGTCACTAAGAGCATAGTGGAGAGATATTCATTCATTGTATTTCTGAATGCAGGTCCGATTTAAGGATAATCGCCGTGCAGTGTGGAGTTTAGGGTGATGAGCGGAAATTTCCTCTCGCCCTGTTTTTTCCCCCCCATCTGGCAGGGTGAGGCCCGGCTGCAGATTTGGCGGGGAGGACATCTGTGTCATTTCCATAAGTCATATTGTTTGCTTTATTTCATTCTGATTTCCTAAAAAAAATTCTGTCCAAAGGAAATCCAAACTAAAACAGCCGTGTTATACAGCCAGCATGTGCAAGAGATTAGTGAGCCGGTCCAGGCTTTTTATGGGTCAGCCTAATGAGGTCTGGTTTAGTCATTGACCTGCACCCAAAAAAACTACCGGACAGTCACGGAAGACAGGGAGGTTTAGAGGCTGCACCGGGATCAGATCCAACCTATGACATTTCTTGGACACTTGTTGAAAGGATTAAAGATACTTTTCCTCTTGGACAGAGATCTGCTTTCCTCACGGCTCTTCTGGTTAATGTTGAAATTGGATGATGGAGCTTTTCTGACAAACCTATTTAAGGCAGCAGTACCAATATTAGTTCCTGGTTCTATCTGTTTTTTTTTATGTGGTTTATCGGAAAGTCAGACGGTGTCATAAAAATTACCAAATCCCTTTTAAGAATGGAAAAACCCGGCAACTCAAATCTTCATTGACTGTTTCAGAAAAGCCCAAATTACAAGGATGAATCTGAGGTGGCCTAAATGGACTATGACTAAAGACCAGCTCCTTCAAAAACACTTTCTTCTTTAGCAAGGTGTAGATGAGTTAGAACCTAAGTCATGTGTTACAGCTGAGTCACCATTGGTGAGATTTCCTTACTTCCTGTCCTTGTGACACTTGTGTGCCAGGGTGGGACAGCATGTGGGGAAACATTTCCCCAATGTGGACACAGGCAGCATTAATAAGAAGTTCTGACTCTTACCCACTCCACGCTGGAGTTGGGATTTAGTCTATTAAAATGTGTCACAATGACGTTACCTGTGATGCTCTGACCAAGGCCAGATTTCTCACAAGGCCAACCGAGGCCCGGCCTCAGGGCAGCAGGAAGTAGAGGGGCAGCAGGGGTGTGGAATTCCTATCTCCCAACACCTGGGACATGCAGTTCTGGGTGCCGGGCAGGTAGTTGTTTTCTACATTTAGCCCTGCTTTGGGCAAACAGGGCTAAAATGTACAGCCGGGAACCTGCCACTTGTTTTGTACAAGTGATCTTGGCAATGTCGCCGAGATCACTTGTATGCAGCCTGCATACAGGGAGGCACATTGAGGAACCTGACATTGGGGCAGCAGAGAGAGTAAATCCGGCCCTGGCTCTGAGAGTCACTTGTTGCTGCAGTTGCATGCAAATTATAGCAGACAGTTGTCCAAGTCCACAACTGAACATGATTGTGCCATAGTAGCTGGACATAGCAGAAATTGAGGGAATGGTTGCAGAACTGCTGGAATTGCCATTGCTGGCTTTTGAAGCTGCATGTTTCAACATTCTAAACCTTCTTTAACTATTTCAAGGCTGTGAACAAGCCTGTTGTCATTGAAATCATTCCAACCTGACTGTGGCCATACACAGTACCACTCACAAAACCTCAAGAGAAGTAGTGTATCCAATAATGTCCCAAAAGCTTTAATCTATGAATATCAATTAGGAACTTAAAGTGCCATTAAAGCTTTGTCCCATCCCACCCCCATCCCCCACCCCCAATGCTGCTTTAAGTACTTACCTTATGTGATACCTCTTGATCCAAAAATCTTCCTCCTTACAGTCATTTCCAACAGTCCCTCCAGCACTAGTACCAGTCTCTTATCCAGCGCTGACTCCTATGTTTTCTGTGTCCCACAGAGTCTGTCCGGTGTGCACACTCCCGGCTGCGTGCATTCAATGACATTGAGTCTCTCTTCTCCGGTGATATGGACTGCGCATGTGCCCGCACACACTTCCTCCTGCACGGCCGTTCAGAAAGCTGAGTTCTGCAGCCGGGAGTGAGCGCCGCTGACACAGGTTGCACATATCTACTGCATGCTAGCAGTAGATATATATTTTAAAAAAACAGAGATTTTAATTCTACTTTAAATTATATCTAAAGAGAAAACGTTTTCTTGGATACAATAGGGAAGGGAAACCCATTAGTTTGGTGTTTTTTTTCATGTGTCCCATTGGGGAGATTTCTGTTCACTTCCTGTTCTGCAGACAGAAGGGGAAATGAGAGGAAATATTTCCAAAGTGAGGGGAATTTCTTCTTAGACAGTTGTCACCAAAACAAGTATCCTAAAGATCCCCCTCCCTCCCGGTAACAGTTTAAAAAATACATTATGAAATGACAACCTACTAAAAAATAAAATTTGTTAGTGCCAGAAGATCTATTTTTCTCTGTTGTGTGAGGTACAGAGGTGGATAAATTATTCGTATAAAGTATTTACTATAAATGTCTTGACTGATGGATTCGTCCATGACATCCCTCTGTTAAAAGCTCCAATAATCACACAGACTGAGCCACATGGATTTAAATGGCAACAGCAGCCCTTTTATTAACCAAACCAACGTTACCAGTAACCAAAGTAATAAACAGAATAATATACAAATAAATACTCCTAAAGACTGTTGGATCCAAAAAGGGGTTTTTGGGTGCCCAACAGCCCAAATAAGGCCTCTCCTAAAAACTTCCTAATGTCCCCAACCACACCCCAACCAGCTGGAGGACAATTACTGCTCACAAGTTCCAAGTGGCTAGACCCCCTGACATACTGACACCAAAAGCGGAAAGCACCCCATACCAGCTGATGGCCCCCCATTTGTGTAACTGACTCAGATTTTTTCAGACCCCCTAACCCGCCAAGCTGACATAAAAAGGACATTGTAACCACCAGAAACCACAAAATTCAAGTGAGGGCGGGCAAGACTACCTGCTTCCTCCGTCGAAACAACGCCCCCAGCCCTTTCAGTCCTAACCCATGCGGCTCCTCCCGGACATCTGACCTCAACCCCCAATCAGGTAAGATCAGCTAAACCCTTTTATTTTTAACCCCTTTTACAGGGACTATTCCTCCCCCCAGTCATGCAGCCCCTCCAATCCTTCTCTCTGGGGCTGTCTTTTTACTTTAGCTTTGCTTCAAATGTCTACAGAAAGGCCAGAGGTTTTTCTACAGTTAAACGTTAGAGATCGCAGTGAATAGTATTCACGTGTTGTGCACTGTAGTTATTCAGGTGCTCGTGACAAAAACAATTCAGAGGGCGCAGGCACAAGACACGAATGCTGCTAAATTTCCTGTGCACAACAACAAGGCGCCCGGCTTCTCAGCTCCTTCCTGTGAGTGCTGCAAAACTGCGATACACCAAGCTTCAAATATTGACTCTGCAAGTTATCTTGTTCCAAAAAAGTTGACTGGTGACTTTGAAGAAGAGCTCTTGTGCCTGTGTGCTGCATATGCTAACGATCTTATCTCTCTGATGACAAGTTGAGCGAGGCAACGACAGAAAAATGCAAAGATACAAAACAACACAGTGCACATTAACTCCTCATTTGCCAGAGATGACATAACATCTCATATGAATGCTTGTATCCACAAGGGGGCTGTAAGTGCACAGCAATGGCCACATCAATGACAATTTACCAAATATGTAACAAATATCAAATAGAGGTACCCCAACTGCACAACCATCTTTCAGAGGTTTTCAAACAAATCACTACAATGTGGTGCTCATGTTAGATACAACCACCGACACAGAAGCGTTCACACACGCTACCACTCACAGGGAGGCTTGCCATGGTAGACCCTGCCATTGGCATACAAGCTTGTCCATTGTTCACAGAACCACTGACCATAGTTTTTCCATGGTAGACCCTACTACTGACACAGAATCACTGATTCACTGACATGTGATAAGCTTGTCCATGGTAGACTCAGTGTCAGAGCTCGTGCATGGTAGACCCAACCACTGACATGAGAGCTTGTCAATGGCAGACACAAATGCTGGCATGGAGGTTTGCCCATTGTAGACTTAACCACTGATATGAGAGCGTGTCCATTAGTGACCCGACCACTGGCATGGAAGTTAGCCCATGTAGATTCAACTATTGACATGGACGTTTTCCCATAGTAGACACAACCACTGATATGGAAGCTTACTTATGGCAGACCCAACCACTGACATGGAGTTTGCATATGGTAGACCCAACCACTGACATGGAAGATTGCTAATGGCAGACCCGATCATTGATATGGAAACTTGCTCATGGCAGATCAATCCACTGACATGGAAGTTTGCTCATAGCAGACCCAACTATTTACATAGAAGCTTGCCTACGGCAGACCCAACTATTTACATAGAAGCTTGCCTATGGCAGACCCAACCACTGACAAAGAAGTTTGCTCATGGCAGACCCAACCTCTGACATGGAGGTTTTAGTATGGCAGATAAAACTATGGGAGCTTACCAATAGAAGAACCAACCGCTAAGCCAGAAGCATGCCCATGGTAGACTCAATCATCAATACGAAATGGCTTGCCATTGGTAAACTCAACTTCTGACATGGAATCCTACCATAGTAAAGCCATTCTCCAGTTCATATTCCAAAGCTAACACTCTAAATTCAGTGCTGGCAGACATGACAACAAGTATGTAGAAGCCCTTCTATCCTACTGGCACAAACAAAGCACATAACTTGGCACAGGCTGGAATCTAGCCTAGCGGATCTTCTGAACAGTAGAGCATCATGAATAGTGGCAGTGGGTGGATGATTCCGCCTATATGTTTATTAATGAAACAATCAAGGCTCTCTGGAAATACCACCACACCCTTAAAACTAATAATTGCTAGTTCCCAGGCTATTGTAAGTGAACAGGGAAGTCTCTTCATTAGACTATTTCCTGACTCTCTGCCAAAACTCTTTAAAATATGACTGACACGACACAGCTCATCCATGTCTAATTATAATCATTTATCTAAGAGTAATGCAACTGTTAGATGTCAAGATAAAATAAATATCAAGATATTGATTCTGAAATTAAAAGCCACCACATTTGCTGAATACAACCAATGAATATGTTTGCATTGGGAGCACAACAAATGTGTGAATGTAATATAGTGGGGGCAAGGGATGCCATAGGAAATTGAATCTGATCAGGCATACACCATGATAAAAATGACCATTTGTCTGTTACTTCCAAAGGCAAGAACAATCTTCAGATCAGGCCACAGTTTTTGCAGGCTAGAAGAAGCACTGGAACTGGACAGTAGTAAAGACCATTTTTAAAGTAACGGAAGCTGGTGTTTATTACACTATAATGCACAACTCCGAGATGGAGGGGGAAAAAAACCCTTGCAGTGCAAAAGTTGTTTTTAATATTTGTAAATCTGCATCTTTCATTAAGAATATATCTGGTGCCCTGACATCTACGTCCTTGTTATAGGATGGCAACTTCCTCTCAACTGGGCTCCTGCATTGTCACCCTGTCACATACCCTTGATGGAGACCACAACACATAATACACAGGTATGGTCCACTGTTATCACTATCTTTATCATTGATGATACACAGTACTTTAGTAAACTAAATATCATCCAGATAGGGGTTTCGATCTACTTTAAATTAAACATAGTTGGTGCTACTTTACTGGAATAAAAAACAATAAATAACAAGATGTTCTCTGATTGTATCTAATGATGCTCGGCTGATAAGTTGAGGAACATTGAAAACCTTTTGACAGTCACAGCTGAAGACTGGTTCACAAGGTTTTGACCTAGTTCCAAGAATGTGAAGCGATACATTCATCTAAAGAGGGAAGGCTTTTACAGTCTGCACAATTTCATAGACAGATCTACAGAAGAAACTCAATATAGGCTATTGTGTCAAAGTGCTCACAAATATGAGACAACCCATGATTTTGGCCCGGGCTTGTCTCACACGGAAACGATCGTACATCTAACATCCAAAACTCTTGGAAGACTGATCTTAGAGGAATAGCTGCTCATACATGTTTTTCCCTGTCCACTTGCTGCTGTTTTTACACACAAGCTAGGGGCATCCTCCTGGTCTCCTTCCGCCATGCATATGTACTCTTGTGCAATCCAGCAGTGCACGGTTAAGGATCTTTCCCTTGAAAATTTTTATGGATAGTTATAGTTTGGCTTGTCCTATAGGTGGCCGTATCTCAATGGCATAGATCAATGCAAACCAATCCAAATCAAATCTGTCTGTCCTATTTTCCTCCTCTGTTGTCCCTCTTTTTGGTATGATGTGCAGATATTTATGAAGAGTTTCTATTTAACTACCAAAAGTGTTATTCTGCACTAAAACCTTCATCTTATCTCTCAATTATCTTGTTTGCTATTTCGAAAAGCCAGTATTATGGTAAAGGAATGGTAAACAAAAAAGACAAGTCTGCAGTTTACCAATCACTTTGGTATATACATTCTATATGGTCCACACTACTGGGGGGGGTTGAAATGTTGAAATGTTGAAATGTGTCCGTTGCCCAAATACATTGTGCTGGAAGGTGTCCCTCTTTCCCTTCTCAGAAGGTTAGGAGGTATGCAGTGGTACCTTAGCAAAGGTGATAGCTGCACTCAAGGGAGAATTGACAAATTTGTATTGTGATTTGGTTCCATTGGGGGTTGGGGGGGAGGGGGTGGGGTAACCAGGTGATCCAATAGAGAGTTCTCACCATGAAGCTGCTGATAGATATAAGAGGGCAGTTGATGAGTCCGGCCATCAGTGTTTTGCCAGGGCCAGGGACATTGGGAGTTTCCTTTCCAACTCCCAATTTTTAGGCTTGAGAAGGACAACCAATTGAGAGGGACAACTCTACATGTAAATATGATAAAAAGGTCTTCTAAATCAAATAGAGTTGTTCATGTTTTTGCTGTGTGAGAAAGGTGGGAGCAAACTCTCTAAATATACAGTTGATATATCCAGGAGAGTGACATAATAATGAGAACCTGCACCTCTTGCTGTGTCACAACCCCAACCCCTGCATGCATATTAGTCTAAGGACAGTCATCACTTCATTGTGTTCTCACCCATCTGAATGTTGCATAAAGACTTCCCTTTCCAACTCCCAATGCCCAAAACATGTTTGGATAACCGCACTGTACAGTGCAGTGGAGCTTACAGTCCCTTCCAATTCTCAGCCTGATTTCTGGTGCAAAGGGGATTATGGGAAGTTAATGTGAAGACAGACTTTAGTTAATTACACCGGCAGTATTTAAAAAAAAGTGCATATAGTCTTTTTATTTAAATGAATACATAACTGGATTAAAGGGTGGATCTGCCTGCAGTTACGTTTTAAACAATACATAAAACATCTAATCTGTATTCTAAGTGGAAGAGGCTATAAAAAGAAAAAATTAAAGAACGTAAGTCTGCCCCTTACCTGCAATCTGACTCTGTCCTTGTGGATTATAAGGACTTGGTGCAGAGTTCAGGGAGGGCCGAGGACTCTGGGTATGGACACCCACTCTCATACTGGGATGAGGGATGCGCCCTAAATCACTGAGGCGCTCAGAGAACAAACTAGGTTTAGAGTCATCAAGCTTCTGTCTGTGCCCTAGAAATAGCAAATCATAAAACGAGAGTTATTATTATTGTCAGCGAGAGAATCCTTCTATACAAAGTACATAAGATCCGCCTAAGACAAGGGCTCTGGTCAATGAATTATACAGAACAACCCCTAAACCTATAAAATATCACATGGGAAAAAAATTAATAAATGGCTCAACGTCAGTCTAGCAAAAGGAGAATGCATGTCGGCACAACCCACTCTTGTAGATGAGACACCGAGAGAGCCAACTGAACTCCTAGAACCGATGCATCAGCATAGGCAGGAATTAGTATAATACACTGCACTGGGGCAATCCCATGGAAAACCCATTAAGTGGCTGCAGGCAATGTCTATATGATCCCTTTCAGTGGCCAGAGACAATGGACAACCCCTTTAAGTAACTGCAAGAGTTTGGGCAAACGCTTCATGGAGGGTGAAATAGTCATTGATCGATTTGATGCAAGTTATGACATTTTCAAATACTATATTTGCCATATATTTATATAGCTCTTCCACAAGCGCAGTTGGCTTTACAGGTTGAGAATAAAGAACTTAAGACATCACTCCTACATACCTCCGATCCTGTTCAGTTTTGCCCCTCCTGGCAGAGTTGAGGTGATTCTCTTTTGGCAAATAACTTGCATCAAATGTATATGTCAGAGGTTGCATTTAAATATTTTTTTTATCAATTTATATAAAAAATTTAACTTAACTTCATTGCTATCATACAGGAGCTAACAAGCCCCTGTGTGATAGCATTTGGAGGTGACAGGTTCTCTTTAGGGAACTTGTCACTTCCAATACAGGAGTTCTAGCACAACACTGTGCTGGAACCCCTGCGACAACTGAGATGGGAAGGCTGCAAGTGCATATCTCCCCTCTCACTGTTTACATGGAGCTAGCGGAGAACGGATGTTCTCTGCTCTGCTCCCCCGCTCTCCATCCTGAA
Organism: Nanorana parkeri; assembly: GCF_000935625.1. Taxonomy (NCBI): domain Eukaryota; kingdom Metazoa; phylum Chordata; class Amphibia; order Anura; family Dicroglossidae; genus Nanorana; species Nanorana parkeri. The sequence continues at coordinate 52,832 of NW_017309003.1, forward strand.
GATCTCTGGATAGAGGCGGCCAGCGAGGAGAAGGGTACATGGCGGGGGGCAAGGGTAAGATGGACCTGCAAGCTGAATACAAGTGATCTTGGCGATATCGCTAATAAACAGTCGGCTGTTCACTATGGCTCAGTACGGCTGATTTCAGCCCAACATCGGCTGCCTCCAGCTGCACTTTGGTCAGCCGGACATGCTCCAACATCTGGATCAGCTGACCTGAAGCTCCGGCAGCTCACTTGATACCGTTCGCCCCTATTCACATAGGGGCCGATCGGCAGTAAGTGAATAGCCAAGAGGCATTCGGCTCAGCTATTCTGCTCGGTACCAAGCAGAATAGGAAATCAATGAAAAAAGTAAAAAAAAAAGTTTGAAAAAAAGATTTTAAAAATGTCAATAAATATTAAATCTAAAAAAAAAAGTAAAGATGTTTTTTAAAAATCCGCCCAACTGTTTCCTATTGGCCGGCACCTGCTAGAGTCTTCTAGCAGTTGACGGCCAATGAATAACTGGGCGGAGCTGGCCGTGATGTCACGGTCGGCTCCGCCCAGTTGTCATTGTTTAATGACAGTTCAGCATCCCCAGGTCATTTGGGGATGCTAATCTGTCATTACAACTGGTGAGATCACGGCTGGGTCCGCCCAGCTGTCATTTGTGAGGCCTTCGGCAGTCCTTCGACCGGCCGTTCGCCCTATTGCAGCTGTCCCTACGGCTCAGTCGAGCCAAAGCATATGCCTTCGGCTCGGCTGAGTCGCTCGGCCACCCTCGGGAGCTGTACGGGCTATAGTGAATAGCCTGTACAGCAGCCCTTCGAAATTAAAAATGCAACTAAATAAAAATGTTTAAAAAAAAGGCGATTAAGTAAAAATAATAAAACAAATGAATGAACATTTTTTACAAAGTAAATAAAAACAGAAAAAAATAAAACCAGCCCCACGCGAATAAACGCGCAGTTTATAAAACCAGTAGCAACTGAATGCAGAGGCAACTATGTATGATAATAAAGAGTAGATGCATAGTCCTATACAACCGGCCCTTTGAGGGTAACCATACTGCTGATGCGGCCCCCGATGAATTTGAGTTTGCCACCCCTGCTCTAACTGATCCCCTTTATTTACTAAAGATTAAAGATTTAGCACAACAAAGGGATCCAAGGGGTCGGAAGGCTTGCATCTTTAATAACCTGAGTCAGCCAATAAAGAGGATCACTTAACTCCAAACTTTCTGCAGATATACTTCAAGCAATCCTAACAGTCTTCTAACACTCTACCAGCGCCAGCAACTGAGAGCAAGACATGTTGTGCTGTCATTTCTATCCATTGAACATATTTCATTATGCAGCAGTGAAATGTGCTAAGCTTACAGTGAATAATGACATATTCTTCTGTTGGAGCTCGGACTGAATCCACCGGCTTATTTTTAATGTCTTCACTAAGTAACTCCGGAATTCAGTAGTGACTCATCTTTGCAAAGCATCCTTCTGTCTCGGGGGTTTTGTAATCTGTACTTGAATCATTATTAAAGATGAACTCCGGGATAGCATGCATGGGATATTTATATGACGTTAAAAGAACTATAAACACTTGTGGTAGTTAAAGGGAATAAAGAGTCTTTTGAACCTCTTTTTAGACCTACATGTAAAATACCAGCGTAATGTAAATAAAGGTATTCATAAAATCTTGTTTCTCTGTATAATATGTGATGATGTCAGTAGATGGGGACATCTGTATTTGCTCATGACACACACGGGCTCTGCTTCCCACTCTGTAGTGCGGCACTATGGTTGCGCTTTACTGCTCTTTCTCACGATGTAAGCCTATGAGTCAGCTGATTTATTAAAAACAACGCCCTCCTTCTGTAGCTCATATCTTTTCTGCAAACCATTGGAAAATAAAATACGTGCTCACTGAAAACACACTTCAAGCAGATATCACACCTGGGCGATCCGTGACCGGATTGCCCCGCTATCACGGAGTCGTCCATAACAGACAATCGTGCTGTGGGTGCCAGTAATTTCTAATATCACCCCAGTCGCGCCGGGCAGATCGTGCAGTTTCCCACCGTCATTCCGCCCGCGCAATCGCGGCTAAAAAAGCTGCGCCTCGAGTAGCGCCAAATAAAAACAGGTACATGTACAACATTGAAATCAATGGGGCCATGCAGCAATCGCTGTCTGCAATTGTGCACGGCCGCGTGATCCTGGGACGCCCGTCCCGGATCGCTCAGGTCTGCACCGGCCCTTACAGCTACAAATGAATGCAGCCCTGTGTTTTTCAATACATGAAATGTATTTTTTAATTGCAACATAAGTACCTGAATTTGACTTGATTTCAGCATCTCGTAACCTTCCCAGGACTGGGAGCTAATCAGCTGGGCTGCATGTAAATGAGCTGACAAGGAACATGCTGTTAGGAGGAGGGAGCACATTGTAGGTTGGCTTCATCAGTTTGTTGCTGCTCCTTCACGGGCCAATCAGAGGACTGGAAGTGGGGAGAGGACAACACTGTAAGTGGTTTCCACCAACTGGCTGTGTTGTGTGACAGGGCTGTGTAAATTCATAACTGGATGGACAGGGATAGAAATCCTTTGGCAGATAAAACAGCTCTCTTGTATGTATTTTGTCAGTGTATTTGGCCATTTGTCTGGAGTTCAGCTTCAAATAGTCATTTATTTCCAAAACTACGCAGGTATGTTATTTATACAGATCTAAACATCAGACCTAAAGATGGACAACTGTGGAAGGGAGAGGGACAGAGGTATCAGGTAGCTAGCAGTGAGAGCTTGGTGGAAGGAAATGTGGGAATTACTGTAGTGACTGGGTGGGACCATTCCGCAGTAACATTACTGGCCTGAGAGTGAATAGATACCCACCAATGGCGAATTGCTCCCAACCGGTGCTCTCTTGAGCAAAGATCTTTTTGCCCCTCCCAATGCCTGGACAAGGTCATCCAATACCCAAGGTGAAGATGCCAAACTGGTCCCCACATCATCCTGGTGCATGCCGATCATCTCCTGCTACTGTGATCCCACTCCTAGCTGCCACTGCACTGGCCACTGCACATCTTTGGGTCCACCACTTAGCACCATAGGAAGATTAAAACACCGGCCACAGGTCAAATGAAAAGTAGACCATGCATGTGATAAGATGGGCGTAGCTAACCACGTGAGCTCACCCCACATGAAAACACTACACCCGGGGTAGCCCTCATTCTTGCCCTGGTTGCTCCATCTTTTATGTGCTTAAAGAAAGGAAATCAGTCAGACTAAACAGATGGAGGGGCTGCCTCTTTTATTACAACACTGAGACTGGTCTGGTGGTTTTAATAGAGACAAACCCTGGAGAAAGGCCTACATCAATATCTCCAGATTACTAGGCCACGCTGGGCATTGTATTTTTGTGACTTTTAAGACTTTCTAGGCACAAGCAGACTCGTATCTCTGACTGCGGCATCCGTCCTGATCATTTTTGTGCTGTAACTGATAAAAAAGCTGCGGTCTCTTCTGCCTAGCTGATGCCAGATGATGGTTACATGTGTGTTTCTCACAGCGCTTCAGGAGGAAGTCTGATAAATGTCTTTTGCAATAAAAACCCCTGAGTGAGTGATAGGGTCCCATCGCATGCCGGTGCGAGTATTACAACAGGGAGGATGAATATACCAACAGGAGACAGCAGGGTCTCTTGTGGTTTGCAAACAGGAAATGTGTAAAGCAAAGATCAAGCAAGGTCTCGGGCCTGAGCAATAAAAACACTGAAGACTCACAGGCCAAACAAAACTACAGGCAGCTATTGCGCACAGGCTAGACGGCCATTGCTGACAAGCTAGAGTCCATTAGCTTCCTGAGGAACTAGAAGGCCCAGCATAGTCATTACCACCCTTATGTTGATCTTTCCACTTCTGAAAGGGTCTCCTACCTAAGTTTAAACAATAGGCGCCTGCTAGAGAATTCAATATTGGGGTAACTGTTGCCTTTGGGACCTGGTGGCTACTATGAGCATCAGCCTCTCGGAAAATCTGAGAGTCCACCCTTATCAACTCTTCCTTTCCCAACAGAATGGGACGATGCATGAAAACCATAGAACACTGAGGAACCCTACACAAACATGAGAACAAGCAAACCTCCTAATAACAGGATCACTGGTTGGAAGTGAAGCCAGGATCATATATAAGAGAACATTTCGTAAAATATAGAATACTCTTGTTTTATGCATTTGTTTTCTTAAACTATCTGCAATGATACTGAAATTGCTTGCTCTAACTTAAATTAAACCAAACGGTGTGGGCCCACCGAAAAAAGTAGAACCTTCTAGCTATAGGGTAATCATTTGTCTCCCTTGCTGGCAGTCCTACCGAACATAATACAGTACAAGCATCCCCTGCACCCCATTGTCTTCTATATTATATAGTACAGTAACAGTATAGAGTACAGTACAGACATCCCCTGCACCCCATTGTCTTCTATATTACATAGTTACAGTAACAGTATAGAGTACAGTACAGGCATCCCCTGCACCCCATTGCCTTCTTTATTATATAGTATAGTAACAGTATAGAGTACAGTACAGGCATCCCCTGCACCCCATTGCCTTCTTTATTACATAGTACAGTAACAGTATAGAGTAAAGTACAGGCATCCCCTGCACCCCATTGCCTTCTTTATTATATAGTATAGTAACAGTATAGAGTACAGTACAGGCATCCCCTGCACCTCATTGTCTTCTATATTATATAGTAGAGTAATAGTATAGAGTACAGTACAGACATCCCCTGCACCCCATTGCCTTCTTTATTATATAGTATAGTAACAGTATAGAGTACAGTACAGGCATCCCCTGAACCCCACTATCTTCCTTATTATATACAACAGTAACAGGATATAGTAAAGTATAGTCATCCCCTGCACCTCATTATATTTTTTTGTTATACAGTACAATGTATAGTGTATAATATAATACAGGATTCCCCTGCAGCCCATAGTCTGCCCCATTACACAGTACAGTGCATAGGGTACAGTATAGTTCAGGCATCCACTGCACCCCAATGTTCGCTTGATTATATAGCACAGTGTATAGTATACAGCATAGTAGAGGTTGTCTTCCTGATTATAAAATACAGCATATAGTGTGCAGTACAGTTCAGGCATCCCCTGCACCCCATTGTCATCCTTGTTATACGGTACAGTGTACAGTGTATAGTAGAGTGTACCGGATCATACCAGCATCAGCATATTTATTTGTTACTAAGGTCCTGACTGGCAATAGTCAACACCGATCAGCTGCAACATGTTTCCTTTTACAAGAGTGTGTAACAAAGTAATACAATAACCATCCTGAATAACACATACCAGGCTTCACTGTCTGGCAGAGGTGCATAGATCAGAACACTGGCTGGGCAGAATTACAGATCAGATAAGACGGTACAAATGTGTGTGTTTCCGATGTGCATTTAGCTTTGTGTCTTTGGCTTTAAAGCTGACCTCTTGGCAGGTATAAAAGGCACAAGGTAAAGCAATTTCGTTAATACATCATTAATCACCGCAAGCAGTGTAAGTACATGCATGTACTAATCCCATGCACGAGGTATCAGCCTCGTGCATGGGATTAGAGTGGGAGAGGCAGAAGCAGCACAAGGAGCCCATCAGTTCATGAGCTGACAAGCAGCATGCTGATAGGAGGAGAAAGATAGGAGGAGTGGCAATGAGATGAGCTAATCGCTGTGCTGTTTTTCCTTTTAGTGTCCAGTCACAAGCTGGGGGCGGGTCCAGGACCACCAGAGCTCAGAGGAAGTGGCTTGAATTAGGTTGGCTGTCATTCAGCCAGGAAAACTGAGGACACCTTATGGTGGAATGCAAGTACTGCAGGTGACAGCTTAGACTGATGGTGTGTATTGTAACAAAAGCTGCTTTATTATTTGATGTTCTAATAGGCAGATCATATTTTATTTCTTCAGTTTGGTTGGATTTATGCTTTAAAATATTACTTCATTCATGTAGTTCTGCACAGATGTCTATGAAACCTATATTGGTGGAAGAAAGATGGACAGTGGTCTCTGGAACCAAAGAGGATAGGTGACGTCACCGGTGCCACCCAGAAGCATCGGAGACTGGAGCTGAGGAAGGTCTTTTTTTTTGCAAGCCTCTTGCCCCCACACTGATAGCTGCAGCATGCTGGTTCTTGTAGTCCTACAGCAACTGACCGTTATTCACATTACCCAAAGCACACCGGCTGGCCAAAACACAGGCGATGCCACTGGGATTAGTCACCTGGTTTTGTTAACAGCCGCCGGGGGAACATGTGTACGTTGGCTGCGTTCCTACACCCCACCATTGTTCTCAGACCCATGGAAAGCCCAGCTCCTCGCTCCCGCCACGCAAATTAGATTTCAGTAAAGTAAAAGTTCTGCAGGTTTTCAGTCCAAGGAAAATAACCGCGCAGACAATCCGGGCTGATTGCTTTCAGCACAGCTTAACCTGTGTGGTCCATATGTGCTCGTTGACACCTTGGGGAAACACAAAACTATTCTTTTAAGCGTGTAATTAATGTTCGGCCCGGGATGAAGATGAATGCTCAGTAAGATTAGCACCTGTCACGTTAAATACGCCGTCACCTGGAACATGCTGAGCGATGCAGGGAAGGGGAGCCGGGAGGACTGTTAGTGATACTTTGACGGCCTTTACTGGCTGCGTCTGGGGAATAAAGCGAGAGGAGGTGCCCTGGAGGGAAATAACTACAAGCCTTCAATCCGAGCCAATAAACAAGACATCCTCCATTTGTAACTCCACCGCCGCTTTATAATATTTAGGGTACGCTTTAATATTTTTACATTTGTAAAAAATAACCGCTGCTGATCCTGCCATGAAGTTCCTTGTCCATGGACCTCCTGCTAGAAGCTTCCAATGTCCTCTATTGGTGAGTTCTCTGAGCTGAGTTCTTGGGCCTTCACACCTGCTTTGGCTATTGTGATGGGTTTCCATTCTCTCTGTTCCGGCTCCTTCTGTTACATTCTCCATAACTTAAAACTAAGAGAAACTCTAACAGAGAGAATGGAAACCCATCACAATGGCCGAAGCAGGTGTGAAGACCCAGGAACTCAGCTCAGAGATCTCACCAATAGAGGACATAGGAAGCTTCTAGCAGGAGGTCCACGAACAAGGAACTTCATGGCAGGATCACCAGCGATTATTTTTTACAAATGTAAAAAAATTTAAATGCACCCTAAATATTATTCTCTTAGTTTTAAGTTATGGAGAATGTAACAGAAGGAGCCAGAACGCGCAAAGGTGGATGGGATCACCCACAGCTCCGAGGTGGACATGAATTTTGGAAATATGGCAAGCAGATGCTGACGTATCCAAGACATTAAAGGAGCCAGGGGCTAGGCTCTACCTACAACTAAAAGATGACTTTTGGGTGGATTGGCCCTCTAAGGATATAATAAAAAAAGTTGTGAACCCCTAGAAACCAGTTTTGTAAAAGCAGACCTGTTTAAGACACAACCTCAAGCAAGGTAATGGTAACATGGTTGCTTTTGTCAAGTCCACTGTCTTGGCTACATGATACATCAAGACACTGATAAGGAAGTTATTGTAAATGACTCATACACATTGCAAAATGCTAATTGGGTTTGTGAGGAGGCCATAACAGGTGTTCTAGTCAAGAATTAACACCAACTTCTTCAGTCCCAGCCCTTGACTCTTACGAAAGGCACTGGCGATGTCACCCATGTCTCCTCCAAGAAGCAGAGGCTGGGCAGATGTATGCTTTTTTGGAATTTTTTCTTTTTTAAATTACTTTTTAAAGCCCTTTAAGTTCAGGCTACCCTGCCCGGCGTCCAATGATGATAAGGGCCCTCTTCACAAACAAACCACAGGCTCACTTCCACATCTACAGTCCAGCTTCCGACGCCAAGACCACACAAAACACAATCAGGACTGGAGCTTGCGCCATCAGACGATTTATGAGTGGTATCGAGTTCCTCGCCGCCATTCCTCCAGAACAATTATGATTCAGCCATCTCTTTCCAAACCATATTATCAAAATAGTCATTTTCTATGAAACACGATACGCATTTAAATTGCAACTCGGTGACGCAAAGAAGGCCGCGATTCCTTTCTGGGCTCGCGCGTCTCTTTGGGTTTTGCTCTTGGTTCGTCCCAGAAGCCTGCCCGTGCCAAGCTCAACAGATCGGGGGTCTGCCAGAAACCGTCTGCGGAATAGTTCTCGGGTGCAGTGGTCTGCACGGCCGGACAGCTTTGGCACGCAGCCCCCACCCCGAAGCTGACACAGGAGACCGGCGAATAGCGTTCATAGCTTCAGACGGATCTGCCCAGACTGAAAACAACAGGATGATTTGTTGTTGTGGGGTTGCTTGGCTTCAGGAACGGCCAAACTGGCGGATCCTTTTTCCGGGAAGTTATTTTCAAACCCTGTCATTAAAGGGGTCGTGTCAGGCAGAAAGAATCTGCACTGTAGGGCTCAACGAAGAATGAGTAGGCAACATGAACTCTGGTTGGGTGCACGGACTGTCTTTTTGTGCAAGATGGCTACTCAGCAACTATGAATGACGGTAGCACTTAATAGCACTTAAAGTGAACCTGTGCTTTTGCCCACACCGAACCAAGCAACAGGTTCACTTTAACCTCCACCCTCCCCCAAGCAACAAACATCCCGCTCTGCCCGGCTGAGATGCTTACATAGGATTATGGACTCTGCCCATGTGACACTGATGGTGTTTAGTGATTGGTCCAGGTGTGTCACATGGAGCGAGGTATATTCTGTGATCCCGCTACCAGGGCAGCAAAAAAAAGGCAAGAACGTGCTGCTGGGAAGGAGGGAGGTTGAATCAAACCTGTTGCTTTGCCCTGCATGTGCCTAAAAGCTGAACTCTGGGCATAAAACTTTCATCAAACTTTACTCCTCGATAGCCACCAGGGATGCAAATGCACGTTATGCCTTGGCAAACCCAGATATCACCTTGTAAATGTAGCAGTGACATCATCACTGTGCTGTACATAGCCTGTGCAGACCTGTGGGAGGGACCCAACAGGCCCACCCCATACAGTAGACTATATTAGGGGTTGGAGACAAGACCAATCACCCTGCACAAGTAAAGAGAACAGCAGTGAGTGGTCTTTATTACAGGAGGGGGCGGAGACAAGACTAGTCACACTGTACAAGGGGAGACAGCAGCAGTGACAGGTCTTTATTACAGGAGAGGGCAGAGACAAGACCAGTCACCCTGCACAAGTAAAGAGAGCAGCAGTGGCTGGTTTTTATTACAGGAGAGGGCAGAGACAAGACTAGTCACCCTGCACAAGTAAAGAGAGCAGCAGTGGCCGGTCTTTATTGCAGGAGGAGGCGTAGACAAGACCAGTCACCCTGCACAAGGAGAGAGAGAGCAGTGAGCGGTCTTAATTACAGGAGGGGCAGAGACAAGACCACTCACCCTGCACAAGAAAAGAGGGCAGCAGAGACCAGTCTTTATCACAGGAAGGGGGCGGAGACAAGACCAGTCACCCTGCACAAGGAGAGAACAGCAGTGACAATATATATATATATACTCTAACCCGGTCACAAGAACATGATGAGATTAAAAAATGCGCAGAATCAGTGACTACCCACGGCTTACTATTTATATTAGGGCTCAAACTTCACGTCACCCTCCGCCGGGGGAAGTTAGCGAGCTGCAGGCTGTAAATCACTGAGCGGCCTTTCCTTTTATTTTTTTGTCCTAATTTTCTTCTCTGGATTGGGATAGAACAGAAAACGTTGCTTTAATAAACATGACATTTCAGGGTGTCTAACGCTCTGCGGTCTCCAGCGCGCACGACAAGCCTGGAAACAGTAGCTGAGTGGCGGTGTGTTATTTTAGAACGCTGGCAACTATGTAAACCGACGCGTAATTAACGTCCGCTGGCCCTTTAAATCCAGATGTCCTGCGATGCGGAGGTAAAGCAGGACAACCAGAAGCCGCCATATGCGTCGTGTAACACAATGCGCCGTTGTTTTGGTTACGGAAGGAGCTATTTCTGTCCGTGCGTGCACCCCCCCTCCCTCCCCGCGATCCGTGTCTTTTCCTATTCAATTTTCTCTGAATGAAATCTCTCGGTGGCTCAGGTCAGGCCCCGATCTTTCCAGTCATAACAAAGTTTATTTATGAAGAAGCCGAGCCCCCCAGCGGGATATTGTTATTCTCACATAAATACCGCGCTGTATCGTGTTCGTTACGGACTCGCCACCGCGTGAATTCATTGTTTCCTCTTCCTAATCGGAATAATAATAATAAAAAAAGGAGACAAAGTTCACTCGGATGGAATAAACCCTCTGCGCCGACAACCATAATCCGCGCTGGTTTGAAGTCAACCTGCGGCGTGCAAGAAGTAAAAAAGAAGTGAATCAACGGATGAAAAACGGAGCGAAAATACGTTGGCTTAACCCATTCACTGCCAGAGCTGTTTCTTTAAATTTATTTCACATTTTAGGCCTGAAGTTTATTTAAAACCCCCAAAAATATAAGTTAAAGGAGAACTATGAGGTAAGTGTTTTTCCCCATAGTTCTCTTATGGGTCACGGGAGGACATATACTAGCGTCCTCCCGTGATCCAAAGCTCAGTATATCGCGAGCTACAGCTCATGGTATACTGAGACCGCCGCAGCCGGGATGGATCTCGACAATGCTGTCGAGATCCACCCAGCTGTCAATCACGCCTATCTAGAGGCAGAGCCAGCTGTACCCGCCCCCTGCCCGTCAGTTCCTCCAGTCAGCGCTGGAGGATCGGACAGGGGAGGGAATTCATGCGGGGAGCCGTGAGTGACAGTCACCTCTCTCTGCAGGGAGATGATCGAGACGTGAGCGAGCAACGGTCAGTCAGCGCTGGAGGATCGGACATGGGAGGGGAGGGGGAATCCATGTGGGGAGCCGTGAGTGACAGTCACCTCTCTCTGCAGGGAGATGATCGAGAAGTGAGCGAGCGACTGTTCCTCGATCCCGCCTGGCTATTAGACCGGTCGCCAACAGCAACAGTCCCTCCAGGCTCCATCGAGCTATGGACCCGTGAGTCGCCACATCTAATACACCACTATTAGACATGAAGATGCCGAGGGACATTCTACAGCCAGAGTGGAAAGGGAGAGAGGTGACTGGTCACAGGATCAGGTGAGTAAATCTTTTTTTATTTTCACCCTCTGCAAGGTTTAACTTTTGAAAATCTGGCTTTTTTCATTGATTTTATTTAACTTTATTTTTATAATTTTTATTTGTATGCAAAATACTTTTTTCCTGCGTTCTTCGACTCCACCTAGTGGCCATATTGCCGTGTTACAAGATGACATTTGAAAATACCAGAGTAGGAGATAAATACCTAACAAGAGAGTTCGTTTTGTGCATCCATTCACACAGAGCGAACAGTCACAGAGATTTGCAGGATCACTAGTTCTGCGAATTGATTATAAATAGCTGGATGGCTATGTCAAGCTTAAAGTCGGGTTAGGTATGGGTCTTAAAGGGTTCCAAGGGATTAAAGTAGTATTCAACACTCAGACTTTTTCGGTTATGAATCCAGATCAAACAAATATACATCGCCCAGCATAGTATTTCTTTATATTTTTGCCCAAACAATCATCATGTTTCTGAACAGCTCTCCCTGTGCAGGGTGACTGGTCTTGTCTCTGCCCCCTTCTGTAATAAAGACTGATCACTGCTGCTCTCTCTCCTTGTGCGGAGTGACTGGTCTTGTCTCCACCTCCTCCTGTAATAAAGACCGCTCACTGCTGCTCTCTCTCCTTGTGCAGGGTGACTGGTCTTGTCTCTGCCCCCTTCTGTAATAAAGACTGATCACTGCTGCTCTCTCTCCTTGTGCGGAGTGACTGGTCTTGTCTCCGCCCCCTCCTGTAATAAAGACCGCTCACTGCTGCTCTCTCTCCTTGAGCAGGGTGACTGGTCTTGTCTCTGCCCCTCCTGTAATAAAGACCGGTCACTGCTGCTCTCTCTCCCTGTGCAGGGTGACTGGTCTCGTCTCCGCCCTCTCCTGTAATAAAGACCGCTCACTGCTGCTCTCTTTGCTTGTGCAGGGGGACTGGTCTTGTCTCCGCCCCTACCTGTAGTGGGTGGGGCCTGCTGGATCCCTCCTACAGCTCTGCTCTATGCACAGACTATGTGCAGCACAGTGATGATGTCACTGCTCCTTTTACAAGATGATTTCTGGGCTTGCAAAGGCATTTTGCGAACACAAAGAGGATTTACATCCTTTGGCTACTGAGGAATATATTTAAATGAAAGTTTCTGTGCCCAGAGTTCAGCTCTAAAGGTTCAGCAATAGGGTCAGGTTAAAGCGTTAGAGAGTGCCTGGGGTATAGACAGTGCTACGGTGTATTGTAAGGGTCATGTTAAGGGTGTCTCTGCTTCGGGTTGGGTTTTTTGTGCCATAATTCAACGAGAACCCAAAGAAAGAGGAAAGAGAGTGAACACAAGAAAGAGAGAGAGAAAGAAGATGGCCACCTGCCCCCCATAATAATAATGCAGCGGTGGCCTCAGTGTCATGCTGCAGTGAGAAGCTCTGGCAGAGGCTGTGATCCCACCGGCCAGTTTCGGCGGGCAGTGCTGAAAACACACAGCGAACTGTCTCCTCCAGCAGCTGCTTCCTGTCCTCACCGCTTCCTGCTGCGTCCCACTTATTACGACGCAGATGAGTAGATACAAATGAGGACAACAAGAGGAAAAAAAAAATTCCGTTAGACAGAAACAAACATCACGGTGAGGACATCGGCTGGCCAAGTGCCTGGAGCTGACAGGCGTACCTGTATTTACAGCCTCAGCGGGGTCATCCTATATTCATAATTACAATATTTATTATGTTTTAGTAATTGCAGGAATTTATAAGGTGATGACAATGTATGCAGACATTTACATACTATACATCGGCCCCTGGCCTCATGCAGCATGCAATCTACAGTCCCTATCCCACATATGTACTAGGGCCAGATTGGACAGGAGCCTATTACCCTACCACCAGGACTTTGGAGTATACTTTCCATTGTTGCTCAACAGCTCACCTATAACATTAAAGTGGAAGTAAAGTTAAAAAGTAAAAAAATTCTGCGCAGGCACTTTATTGCAGAAGAGACAAAGTTGCTGATCCATAAAGCATTCGCCCCAGCGTACAGCTGGGTGAATGCCATTCGCTCAGTGTTACTGCCACTAGATGGAGCTAGGGAGCATAGACATTTCCAATGCTCCCCACCTCGATCTAGTGGCAGAAATTTCTATGCTCCTCGGCTCCATCTAGTAGCAGAAATTTCTATGCTCCTCGGCTCCAACTAGTGGCAGACATTATTATGCTCCTCGGCTCCATCTAGTAGCAGAAATTTCTATGCTCCTCGGCTCCAACTAGTGGCAGAAATTTCTATGCTCCTCGGCTCCATCTAGTGGCAGGAATTTTTATGTTACTCGGCTTGAGGCCATGGGGTAGGGGAATTGCTGGTGGTGTATGTTTCGTGGGGGCAGTGGGGGTGGCTCTTACTGGAGCCATTGGTTGCCAGGAGCTGAGCAGGACACCGGCCAGTGTCCCAAGTTGCTAGAAATTGGTCGAGGAGCTGTTTATGACCCTTCTTACACATTTCCATGCCCAGCTCAACCTAGGGTGGCAGGCACACTGCAAACATTCTGCAGTATAACGACAATGCCGCCACCCCCTAATGTGAGCCAATAAGATGTCGCCAGAGGCAACAGGCTCAGGCTGCCTCATTATAGGGAGGCCCTGTGGACGTTACTCTCCAAGGTATTTGCTGAGTAAACGTGCTATAAATCAGCCCCTATGTCTCTTCTGTAATAAAACAAACTTACCGGCCTGTTCCCTATCTTCTGAGCTGCACATGTACTGTTCCCTATCTTCTGAGCTGCACAAGGACTGTAAATGCCCTACTGGGCCTTGGTCATTGTATCTTTCTAGAAGAAAATGTTCTTAGCCTGAGAAAAGAAAACGAATGCAGCCACCACATCGAAGGGCTGGTAAGCTGCAATCTATTACATTTTTGTTCTTGGGCTTAGATATCTTTTAAGGACAGCAGTAGTACCTTGTAAGTATGACAGAAAAAACCTCATGATCAGGGAATTTCTGTTGCTAAACCCTAACATGCAGGAAAATGTAAATACTTGAGGGGGGACTTTGGATTCCAAGATTGCATAAAAAACATATCATTAATGACATGACGCTTTCAGCTTTTATCAAGGTTTTTAGTATGTCCTCATGGATGTGTACATGTTACCAGAAGACATACGACAAGGCACGGGTCTGCCATGTCCATGTGCAGTTGTACACAGCTCTGTCTGATAAACAGCCTTGTGTATCCTTGCATCAGTTCCTCAGACCTTTGCGCAACATAAATGCCTCTTGATGTGTCATTTCCTGCTTGGCCATCGGCCCAGCTCCTGACACTCAAAAAACTACGGGAAAAAAAAACAAGGAACTGAATGATTTGAGAATTCTAAATTGTTCTTCTCCCACCACCTTGTAACACAGGACCCTGAATGGAGGAGGTGCTGGGATCTAATGAACCCAACTAAACACCCAATAATCTGCGCTATCAAGTAATGACTCATTCGCACATTAACAAGTCCAACTCTGGCCAACTTTCTTTTTAGTTTTGGACAGACTTGTCTAATTCTGTTGTGAGACCACTGGGGAGATTTCACCCCACTTCCTGCCCCATTGATGGCCCATGATCTCAGGACAAGAAATTAAGGAAGCAATGGGGCAGGATGACACAGGCAGTAATAATTACCCCATTGATGCTCTAACCCAGATATTCTCACACAGGGTTCCTTCAGAGGTTGTTAGATGTTCCTTGAGCTGTGGCTGACTGACCTTCCATTTAATGGTGCCTGCACAACACCACTTGGCAGAGCCAACAGCATGACACCAATGATCCTAACCACCAATATAAGGGACATTGTTCCCACTGACCACCGGTATAAGGGGCATTTTTCCCACTGACCCCCAATGATTTGGTTTAAACCGGGCTTCTTCAAGACCTCAACATTTTGAAGGGGTTTCTACGGGGGAAAGGTTTAGAAAAGCTGTTCTAACCCTTCTCCATTTCACTGACAAAAATTTGGTTTTTCTTTAAGTCTTTCTTCCCACTGGAGAAGTTTTCTATAACTTCTTGTTCCAGCAAGAAATGAAACTTCTCACGGTGGGGACACAGGTTCTAACCCACCCTCCCTCTCCACAGACACGTACTTACCTTGATCAGACAGCCATGACTTCTGGTATCTGTTTACATCCATCACTGCAAATCTTCATTGCCCTGACTGCACCTGTGCATTACAGCCCCATAGACTTCCATGGGACCATCTCAGATCGTCTCTGGCCTCGGGACACAGCTCCGAGGCTGGAAGCGATCACTGAGAGAAAAACCCCTTCTTATTTTGGTGGTCATTGAGAGAAGAACCCTGTTTAATTTTGGTGGCTATGGAGAGAAGGACCCCTTCTTATTTTGGTGGTCATTGGAAGAAGAACCCCTTCTTATTTTGGTCATCATTAATAGAAGGACCCCCTTCTTATTTTGGTGTCATCGAAAGAACTCTTTTTATTTTGTTGGTCGTTGAAAGAAGAACCTGCTCTTATTTTGGTGGTCATTAAGAGTAGGAACCATTCTTATTTTGGTGGTCATTGAGAGAAGGACCCCTTCTTATTTTGGTGATCATTGAGATAAGGATCCCTTCTTATTTTGCTGGTCATTGAGAGAAGGACCTCTTCTTATTTTGGTAGTCATTGGGAGAAGAACCCCTTCTTATTTTGGTGGTCATTGGGTAGAAAAAGGCCTTCTTTTTTTGGTGTCCATTGGGAGAAGAGCTCCCTTCCAGACAGCTAAATATATCATTGGTGTCAGTGGTTACTTACCTTAGAGATTAGAGAAAAGGCTCTACTGGTACCATGCAGCTGGTTCTGCTGAGTGACTTATTGGGGCCAGAACTATGTCAGCCCCATGAGGCAGGAAATCAATCCACCAATGCTCATTGCTCAAGGAACCCCTAACAACTTCTGGAGGAACCCTGGTCGAGAAAGGCTGGATTAGAATCAGAGTGATTCAGAAGATAAGGATATAATCTAACTAGCCAGGCCCAGAACCACATGGCAAATCTCATGATCACAAATACAACAAATCATTGGGGGACAGTAATCAATTCTGTCACACAGCATGGCAATGCTAAACAGGAGTACTGAGATAGAGTGTGGGACAGATTGACTACAAGGTCAATGGGGACACAGACAAAAGCTTGAACACTTTTGGCACTTCCCTACTCTATCCAAAGCTTAGAAACTTTGTTATTAGATACACTTTAATAACACATTGGATCACTTGTATTATCTGAGGGTTAATAAAAGTTTATTTTGCTGTACGTCCATGGAACGCACTTGAAAATCCGGTCTCTACATTTCATCCAAAATGTATATATCAAGGGAGCAGAATTTGTTATTTTTCTTTTCGTCTGCCTCTCTGTATGTCAGGGTAAAAATAGCTCAGCACGTACTTTACTAATTAAAATCTGCAGGACGTGGCTCCACGAAATGACACACGGAATCGATGAAACGCGTAGAGAAGTATTTGCTCACTTAGCATCTTTTTTAGTAAATGACTCTATTCTGTTTCCCGCTCTGCGCTTCCTTTTCTATGTATTCAAAAGAGATGAAACATACAGATTCCTCAATAAAAGAAAACAGAAAAATAAAGTGCATTATAGATTAAAGCTGAACTCCGGGCAGATATAAAAGAAACAAATAAATGCAGCTCCCATTAACACATCTTACCTGTATTTCTTAAATACCAGTACCTGAATCTGACCTGGTATCAGCCGCTTGCAGTCCCTGTGCAGCAGAGCTGGAGTATGAGAGGAGGAAGCAGTACAAGGAGCCAAGAAGCATGCTGACAAGAGTAGAAAGCAGAGTGATAGAGAGCTGTGATATGTGCTGCTTCTCCTTTCACTGTCCAGTCCCAGACTGGGGGCTCGTCCGGGATGACCTGGGCTCAGTGGGTTTGATGTTGCTAGACATCGGACTGAGGACATCAAGAAGTACTGTGGGGGAAATATCTGAATAGAATTCGATTATTGCAGCAAAAGCTGGTTATTTGGTCTTTTAATGGGCTATTAATTACTTTATTTAAAATGTTACATTTTAGAAAGTGCAACATGTATTATTATCGATCCTTGTTTCTACTTATCACTTTTGGAAACTTACTTTTAGGTGTTTTATAGATTAGTGTGCACCATTCACAGTTCACGGGCTCCCTGTCCCCGCTGACTGCTCACATGCGACTGTGTTACATCACCGCTGTGCTGCTTCTCCTTTCACTGTTCAGTCACAAGCTAAAGCCTCGCCTGGGATGACCTGGGCTCAGTGGTTTGAATGATGCTGGATATCAGACTGAGGACAGTGATATGGTAGGTGTGATGGTATGAGTTTAACTGATAGGAAGAACCCACTAGGAGGTGGGAATGAGCATCCAAAGGTGACAACGTCCCTCCTGAATAGACTCACACGTGAGTGAATGTTGTCATCCCAGCAGAGGAAGCTCCAGAGAAGGGAATGCTCCTACATGCATTAGATATATCATGAGCATTGCTGAGTTTGTCCTAGTTTTGTTCTATTCAGATTTTGGAAGGAATGGACTATGAATCAATATTCTATCACTAGACTAAGTGAGGTGTTATGCAAATTTCTGCATAAACTACCGTCTAACATCGGTAGTTTGTAAAATGCTAGAGGGCATAATAAAGGATTATCTGGTAGATTTTGTTCAGGAAAACGGGATAGTTAATGACAATCAGCACGGGTTCAGGAAAGACCGTTCCACCTAACTAACTTGCTAACTTTTTATGAGGGGGTGAGTAGAGATATGGACGGAGGTACCGGGTGATTGTTAACAATTAAAGGGGAATACTTTTCTATTTGGATAGAGTGGGGAATGATAGACTCTCCATCATGCACTTATTGTTCCTGTGTTCCATCGGAGCCTTTCCCTCACTTCCTATCACAGTAATAATGTTGTCACCAGGACAGGAAGTGAAGGGAAATCTCTCCAATGGGATTCTAACACTTCTCTGCTCTACCCAAAACTAAAAAAAAAAAAGTTTGGCTTCATATACACTTTAAGACATCTGCTTTACCTCCGCTGAGTAAAGTTCAGTTCAGATTTTGGTAAAGATTTGACAGTCACTGGAAATATTACATACAAGTATACACATACACAGCGAACCCTTAACTGATTATCAATTGATTAATAATAACACACCTACATCAGCGGTAACCCCAGGAAGTTACAAGATCGTATCATGCTTATATAGGAAAAACAAATATTTATACTTCTTACGTTTTATAACAAGTAGGCAATTAATCAAAGCTTCTCTGGTTCCCTTATATAAGCGTACAACCATTTCTGTTTTCATTACATGCTGTATTTTAAACCCAGTGATGTCATCCCCGGGTCTATGTGCATCTCTGTGCAATGCAGGTGTTCTATCAAAGTTTGCAACTACGTTAGAATGTGTGACCGGTGACGTGGTCACACATTTTAACGTAATTCCGCCCAGTTTTTTGGCGGCAGAATGTGTGACCACCAATAGGTCAAGCATTGCAACACTTCCTCAGATGTTCCAGGGCAGATTGGCATCGCAGATCAGTGAGGCATCCCCCAGCCCGCCAAAGCTCCACCCCCATCCCGCCAAAGCCCCGGCCCCCGGACCAAGCTGTGTGTGGAGGAGGAAGGGAAGAGACAAGGAGGAGCCTCCCTGTCTCTCACTTGCTTGTCACTGGTGAGGCATCGAGACCGATGGCCTCACTGTTTTTTTTTTCTTCATTTTTTTGATTGGACAGCTTGGACCAATGGCGCTTTGCCATTGGTCTAAGCCATCCACAGAGTTCACGCCTCTAACACAGAGTAGAGGCTGTGAACGCTCTTGCCTCACCAAGTTAGGTTACACAAGCAGTGGGGAAGCCCGCTTCTGTGTAACCTAACTACCTGTCAAAAGGTAGTTAACAGGCATCGCTCCATCCACGACAGGTTACACGGTGGGGAGGATTTCCTTCCTGTGTAACCTGTAAGAAGCCGATCTGAATGGAGAAAAAGCTGTCAGCTTCAGACTTGAAGCTGACAGCTTTTTTCTTCATAATACTAGGTGATTCTCTGCCTCCCCTGACCACACGTCCCTATCACAGATTGTATGTGCAGGAGAACCGATCTGCCCTGGAACAGTAAGATCGGCCCTGAAATGTCACTTCTATCCGATGTGAGTGCGATCTCACATTCCACAAAGTCAGATAGAAGTGACAGCTCAGGACCGATCAGCTGTTCCAGGGCAGATCGGTTCTCCTGCACATACGATCTGCGATGCCGATCTGCCTTGGAACAGCTGACAATGCGTTGGAATTCTTCACCTATTGGCGGTCACACATTGCACCGCTGAAAAACTGGGCGGGATTAGGGTAAAATGTGTGACCACGTGACCGGTCACACATTCCAAACTAGTCACAAACTTTGATAGAACACAGGCAGATCATAGCTGGTGGGAGGGTACTTTGCATAGCTTCCTGAAAACATCAAAGCCACCTGCCGCTTGGGAGGAGTTATGCAAATGTAAAAATGCCTTGATAGGTGGAGTGGGTGTTTTTAGACAGGCTGAATTTGCATGTAGACCACCCACCTGTGATCCTGAGCCTTCATGATTGAAAGAACTAAAAAAAGAAAGGGACTGGACAGTCAGGCTGGTGAGGAAAGTACTAGACGTTGCTGGACGTCCTCCAACCAGGAAATGAGGTGCGCGCTATCTAACTTGCTGCAGCTTCTAATGCACATTGTGAGAAGCTCCCAGTGTGCAATTAAATCAGAGGAAGCAATTTCAGTCCAGGAGATGGACCGGTACAACTGAGCAAGGCTGAAGGGAAGGCCGGTGATCAGATTTGATAACCCAGAAGTTTTCCGGCTCATCATTTTCCTATTATTTCTCACTTCTCTTATCTGTCTGCCATAAATCATTTTGTTTCAAAGCACGATCCCCTCTTATCGGAGGTATATAAATATTTCTCGCTGAATACGGGGCATTCGACCTTAACCAGTCGGCCTGACACTCTGTAATCTCCTATCTGGTAGACACACAGAGGCAGCATTGTGTCAGCGCACGTCTGCACCAAAATATTTCACATATCCAGACGAGGGTGAGGAAACCAGGTTCACTTAGCTGAGACCAACCGTAGTAATTGCTGCTAATTCTTCGACTTCAAACAATTATTTCCGCCAACAAGACAATTGCAGCGCATGTGGCGGTTTCAGCAAGTCTGTCTGAGTGACAGAAGGGGAGGTGGGGGGTCAGGGGGGTGACATGGGCTGGATAATGGCCGTCAGGCTACCAGACTGGCAATTGGCCTTTCATCGCGTTCCTTAGTGGCAGCGGCGCGTATTCAGATACGATCTCAGAAAGTACCACATAGATGTTATTTCAAGAACCTCAGACGGCTCTTTTCTTTATGGCATGCTCTGTTATTATGTAACATATGGTCACTTTTTTTTTTCTTTCATAGAATCCTCCTCATTCACATGGGCACATAGGTCTGTAGTAGGGATGTCCAGATACCAGTTCAGGTACCAGTTCAGATACCGGTGCCAATACTGGGCATCTTCATGAGAACTACCAGGGTTGCAGCTGGGATCTGGCTCTGGCGCTCCGCCACTGTCCTGAAATCATTAGTCTGTATTATTTTAGAAAAACTGTCACATGACAATAAACAAAAATGTATCAGTACTTGTGTCTGTGAGGACTTGGGCAAGTATCAGTACTTGTACTTGCAAAAATGGTATCGGTGCATCACTTATATTTATAATTATAAAAACAAAATAATACATTAAAACAGAGATGTACAAATCCCGGGAGCTCCGTGTGCTCCTTACACATGACAGATGCCTCCTAACTTTTGAGTTTTTCTCTAGTCTAGTCTTGGAGTTGGAAAAGTATCTGTACTTGTACTTGTACCGAGTACGGTACTTGGTATCGGTGCATCCCTAGTTCTGTAGAATAGAATGTAAATTGTGGTCGTATTTCTATGCTCGGGCCGCCCATAGTACTGTATGGGTGTAGGAGGCTGTATGTGGGCTCACACTGCTACTTGCTTAATCCTGTGCATATGTATGGGTGTACAACCTTGGTACCCTAGATGCGTAGTAGGGGCGTATGGCTTTATGTATGACTTAGTTGCTACAAGTAGCACATAAGCCCACATAGAGTTTTATAAAATCTCAATCACGTGTGCATATAGGGCCGTAGAACTTGAATTGTAGTTATATTTCTATGCCTGGGACGTCCATAGTAGTGGATGGGTGTAGGCGGCTGTATGTGGGCTCATACTGCTACATACAGCCACCTACACCCATCCACTACTGTGGGCAGCTCTATGCTACAGCTGGGTATCCCAGGTGCAGAAATATGCCCACAATTTACTTTCTATGGCCACTAGCTCCCATTTACATGAGGCCTAATGCTGCATGGTGCCCACGGTTGTCAGAATACCCTAAAAGTGGCTACAGCTGATAGGCTGCAGTCACTGTTCAGTCAACAATCTTCCACCCGGGTGTTTCGACAAAAGTCAATTGAAAAATTGACTTTTGACAAGCCAGCAGCAGAATTGGTATGCTGACCTTTGTAACCAACATTAAATAATGAGCTTTCTTTTAGACATGTGACTGTGCCATCCCCTGGCCTACATAGTAAGCTGCAGCAAGGGAATTCCTTATGACTCCACCCAGCATCCAGTACAATTTGTGCACAGAGCAATTACAAAGGGGTGCTTGTTGCCTCCATATAAGAGTTTCTGTTTTCTGTTCTGTGAATCCTGACTGCTGTGTTGATTCTGACCCGGTTCTTTTTTAGCCAACTGCCTTAACCTTATGCCTTTGTTATGACTCTGTCTGAATGCCACCTATCCCAACCCATGTCTATCATCCTGTGCTGCCTGCGCTCCTAAATAAACCTCCTGCCTCTTTTTGGCATCATATATGAATGAAACATTTAGGGGGTTATTCACTAAAGAGCCGAAGGATCCAGCCATAGCTTCGGCTGATCCTTCGGTTCTCTTTGGCCGCCTGAGCCCTTCGGTTCAGTGGAACTGAAGGGCTGCAGTACAGGCTATTCACAATAGCCCGTACCGCAGCCAAAGGCGGCTGAGCGGCTCAGCCGAGCCAAAGGCATATGCTTCGGTTCGACTGAGCCGAAGTGACAACCGAAGCAGAGCGAACGGCCTGCGAAGGCTACAGCTGACAACCGAAGCAGAGCGAACGGCCTGCGAAGGCTACATTTGCGGCCGTTCGCCCCGCAAATGACAGCTGGGCGGAGCCAGCCGTGATCCCACATCTGGCTATGCCCAGTTGTAATGACAGATCAGCGTCCTCAATTAACCTGGGGATGCTGATCTGTCATTAGACAATAATAACTGGGTGGAGCCGGCCGTAACATCATGGCTGGCACTACTCAGTTGTTATTCATTGGCCTGGACCTGCTAGAAGACTCTAGAAGGTGGCGGCCAATAGGAAACAGTTGGGTGGAGCTAGCTGTCACTGTTATCTCCGCCCAATTTTTTTTTTACATTTATTTTTCTTTTCTTTAAAAAAAATGTTTCTATTTTTTAACATTTTAAAATTAATTCAGCAACTGTTTTGTTTTGTTCTCATTCTTTTAATTTCTTTTATTATTCTGCTCGGCACCTCGGAGGTGCCGAGCAGAATAGCCGAGCCGACTGCCGCTGGGCAGGTGAAAAAACTGACTCTTCTGTAAATCACCAGATATGGCCTATGTCAGGCAAAGCACAACCTTCAACAATCACTGCTGTGCATTGGTAAGTATAACTGATTGTTTATACATATGATTCTGGAATGAAGGTTAGTCTATCCAAAATGGACACTGCAGTTTTTATTAGATGCTTAGAAAGTTAAATAACCTGATACTTTCTTTTATCTCCTGTGGACCATATCGGTGAGGTCCCCCGAGTTATTGGGTCTAGGTACCTGCTGTGCCCATTATGAGGGACCCCCACCATCCCTCCAGGATTTCTTGTTTCATATTATTGAGAGCGTAACAGTAGTAGCTGGAACACACATAGGTGGGTGGACCAACCAAACCCCCCAACTGGACAGGAACACAGTCTGGAAGTATGGCCATCATTGTTGGAGTATCCGGGACATATAAGGAACCAGGCTGATGCTGCCCTCAACCTATAACTAATATGTAACTTTTGGGTGGGCGTATCAAAAAGATAGGAACTAAATAAGACACAATAACCAAAAACCTCTTCATGTTCTGAAGATTCAATAAAGTATTTACGCATGCCTCACATCCAGTGGGGGAGCAAAAAAGATGCCAATGAAGGATCAAAGACCATTCCAAAATGCATGAAAATAAAGCAGTCTGAAGTACTGTATAGCTACATGTTTTACTTGCATCATATTCACCCTAGAGCAGTGGGTCTCAACCTCTGGGTCATGTCCCAAAAGTGGGTCGCAACCCCCTGTTGATTGGGTCACCATGTGCCTTCTGCTGTGCTAGGTGAGAGGCTCCTCAACCTGCTCCTGGCACAGCAGTGTCAGTTCTCCCACCGTGCCGCTGCATATTGCTGCAGCAGCCACGGCCAGGGAGAAGCAGAGAGCAGGCAAGTGTTTTTTTTTTCTACATTAAGCCCTGTTTTGGGTAAGCAGGGCTAAATGTACAATGGGGGAGGTGGTCAAGAGATTTTGGCAGCTGTACAGCCGCATACATCAGTTGTAATTAGCCTGCTGCTCCGTCTCAACCCCCTACTGCCCCCATGGTCCACCCCCCTCTGCCGCCTAGGTTCCATCCTCCCAATTGTCCCCTGTTCTTCTGGGGACCCAGGACCATGGCAAATTACTTCAGGATGGAGAGCGGGGAGCTCCGTGTTAACAGTGAGACAGGAACACTGTACACACAGCCTTCCACCATCTCAGCTGTCACAGGAGTTCCATCACTATGCTGTGCTAGAACTTCTGTATTGGAGGTGACAGGTTCAATAAACGATAACCTGTCACCTCCAAATGCAGGGGTTTGCTGGCTCCTGTGCGATAGTAATAAAGTTAAGTGGAAAAAAAAGTAAAAAATAATAAAATAAATAAAAAATTGCTAAAAAGGTTTAAAAAAATGTATAAGAAATTACAAAAGTAAAAAATAAGATAAATAGCTAAAAAGTAAATAAACAATAAAAAAGTGATAAAAATTAAACAATAATACAATGAAAGTTATAAAAACAAAAAAGTAAAAAATAATAAAATAAATATAAATAAAACATTGGTA
>NW_017309003.1:77289-81736 GCF_000935625.1 Nanorana parkeri
ATAATAATTATAGTAATAAAAAATTATAATTTTACCATTGGGGGGGTCACCACAAATTGGCAAATGTTACCAAGGGGTCACGGCCCCAGAAAAGTTGAGAACCACTGCCCTAGAGGTATATAATCCTGCAAAATGTTTGCTTGGCAGTTAATAACAAGCTACTCTGCTAAAGCTCTATACTACAAGCCTATTAGCTGTTTTTACCAATAAGTGGATAACAACCACCACACAAGGTGATGGAAACCATACACAGACCTCATGCTCTCTTTGTACTGAGATGGTTACTCTTGGAAGCTCTTCCTCATATATTCTGTTTTAGATAATATAGAGGAGCTCAACATGTTACTGACTGATAGGGCTGGATTGCATAGTAAGCAGTCGGAGGTGTGACCAGTCCTTCCAGGGATCTGCTACAAAATTTGGAACCACAACAGCAAACACCCATCAAATACTACGTTTGCAAGTTTGAAAGCCTCTGCTAAGTAAAAATATATACTACAGTCATAACAGGCCTCATTTAGCTTTTCTATGAGTGGCTCCTTCACATGCCGTGTACTATATGTTCCTACAAAGAATCCAGCAAGAGCAGGTCATAGATGACACCATATGGGTTCTGTGACAATAGAGCAGAAGGTGAAACTGAGATCTCGGAGATAAGAACAATTAGATTCCCGGAGACCAACTAGTTAGAGTTTATTCAACAAGAAATAAGTTAATGGGCTTAGCAGTATAGAAAAGAGTGGTACTTACGCCTTGGCTCCCTTGGTCCGTCGACCGTCACTTTTATGGCTCGGTGGTAGGTGGCAACTTGAGGTGGGTTTGTAAACACCGTGATTGTTAATGTAAAACTTTTACCTGCAAAAGCAGATAAGGAATCAGGCATTAAATAATTGTCTCTTAGTATAGCGAACCTTATAGCTAGTCAGGAGCATGGCTGTTATATTGGTGCCCTCCACATACTGTGGAACTACAAGTCCAAGAAGAATAAGAACAAAGTAAGAAGGACTCCAACCCTTTGCATTGTCTTCACCCCATTCACCCTTCATACAGTATACTCATTTCACTGTCTGTCTCCTTTTCAATGCAGAACTAAAGACCTCTACACACCATCACTGGATGGATACTTGTATCAAAGAAGCTATAATGGCCTATGCATCATCCACCCCAAAAAGGGGAGCCATTCTTGGGAGTTATGGATGTATAAAGGGACAACAACACAATTACAAACATGTACAGGGTTATTCACAAAAGGGTGAAGAGTTTGGAGAAGGCAGGAGAAGGGAACAATCCAGGACAACATAGCTGAGCTGGAAAGTGAGCTGAATTGGAGAATTTATCCAAATCAGCTATTTTGGCCTAGATTGTTCACTTCACCAGCCTTCTCCAAACTCTTCACCCTTTTGTGAATAACCTTGTAAGTGTATTTAAGATCCATCACTCAATATAGATTAGTAAACTAAAACTGAGATTGTAGTCCATCACAGGAGCGAGCTTGGAGCGGTGGCTACTTTATGACACACACACGGACCATGGGGATCAAATAAAGTCCCCCTCCAGAAGGAAGGACAGCGTCAGCACCAATTCAGAGATGATTGGATGATCTACAGCCGAATGATACACAAATAGGATACAATTTTGTTAGTAGTTAAGGTACTTGAATGCATTTTTAAGACTTAATTCCTGAGTTTAGTGTCACTCTAAGGGTGGGTTTAGTGGTTAGGTTGGTTAGGCTAAGGTGAAGGGCTAATTGCAGAGATTAGGTTAAGATTTAGAGTTTGGTTTAGGTGATAGGTTCAGGTTAAGAGACAGTTTAGGGGTTAGATTGGTTGGGTTGAGGTTTAGGGCTAATTGTAGATGTGAGGTTGAGATTTAGAGTTATTTAGGTGATGAGCTCAGGGTATGGGACGGTTTAGGGGTTAGATTTTGGAGTTGAGGTTCAGGGCTAATTGTAGAGGTTAGGCTGAGGTGTGGAGTTACTTTGGTGATGGGCTCAGGTCAAGAGATGGTTTAGGGGTTAGATGTTGGGGTTGAGGTTTAGGACTAATTGTAGAGGTGAGGTTGAGTTTTGGAGTTGGTTAGGTGACGGACTCAGGTTATTGGACGGTTTAGGGGTTAGATGTTGGGGATGAGGTTTAGGGCTAATTGTAGAGGTGAGGTTAAGATTTAGAGTTTGCTTTAGGTGATGGGCTCAGGTTAAGGGTTAATTTAGGGATTAGGTTGGTTAAGTTGAGGTTTAGGATCAGCTCTTTATTTGCCAAAGAAAGTCATACGCCGTGGACAGATCCCAGCGCACATTATACCGGTGGGTGGGACAGAAGCTTAAGACTTAAGACTTGGCACTTATATATTTTTCTTCCCTTTGTATGTACACTTCACCTTGTTTATGTGTTTTTCACTCTACAGGATGGAGGGCGTGGGTCTTTGGGCCTACTCTGAAGTCTAGGGGGAGGATGTGTGGCCCTCAGGTTCCTTCCTCCCCTGATTGGGGGATCTCCCTTCAGGGGAGCCCTCAACCTAGTACTTGGTGGTTGGCTTTGGCTGACCACAAGGAATGGGTACACCTGGTTTCGGCCCGGCGGACATGAGTGCCTTGCCCCTGTCAGGAGCCTTGCGCCCCTGGGGGTCAGGGATAGGGCTCTGTCTCTTCGGGAGATAGAGCATTAGGCACACTTTGTGCACTTTTTCTGTGTGTTCACATTGGACCACTTTTGGGGTTTTTCGTTGCACGCACTGCTGGCATAAAAAAAAAAGAAGCTTAAGACTGTGCATAGCCTGCCTGATGTCATATGCCAAGAGCCAACCAGCAGCCCACAAGTCCTAGGGTGACAACGTTGCTCCTGCAGAGTCTTGGATTCTGTCAAGTCACCCTAGGATAGGATGGGAAGTCCTTCACTGGGAGGATCAATAGGTCAAAACTGAGGACTCTGATGTGAAGGGGTGGCTGAGGACTCTGATGTGAAGGGGTGGCTGAGGACTCTGATGTGAAGGGGTGGCTGAGGACTCTGATGTGAAGGAGGCTTGTCATGTGAAAGGAACGGACTGATGTAGAAGAGGCACTCTGATGTGACGGGGCTCCTGATGTGAGCAGGGCTCCTGATGTAAAGGGGGACTCTGATGTGAGAGGTGGACACTCTGAAGTGAAGAGGGTCCCGGATATAAAGGGGAACTCTGATGTAAAAGGAAGGTTCCTGATATAAAGGGGCACTCTGATGTGAAAGGGGGACTCTGTTGTGAAAGGAAGGTTCCTGATATAAAGGGGGGATTTGATGTGAAGGAGGCTCATGATATAAAGGGGGGCTCTAAGATAAAAGGGGGGGCTCTGATATGAAGGAGGGTTCCTGATATAAAAGGGGGCTATGATGTGATGGGAGGTTCCTGATATAAAGGGGGGCTCTGATGTGAAGGGAGGTTCCTGACCTATGACCTCCTGAGGACGTCTTCTACGACGAAACGCGTTGGGGCGGGTCTATTCTAATTTGATACCACGCTATACCAGGAAGTAGCAGACGAGTGAGACGCTACACGATACCGGCCGGTTTCTTCGATTTTAAATTGTGAGTGATTCTATGTTTTTATACAAATAAACGCTTATGCATACCACACCATGAGGAGGTTTCTCTTTTTTACTAATATTATCGGGGACTCTGTTGTGAAGGGAGGTTCCTGATATTAACGGAGACTCTGATGTGAAGGGAGGTTCCTGATATTAAGAGGGACTCTGATGTGAAAGGGGGGCTCTAATATAAAAGGGGGATGCTCTGATGTGAAGAAGATTCCTGATATAAAGGGAAACTTTAATATGAAAGGGGAATGCTCTGATATGAAGGAGAGTTCCTGATATAAAAGGGGACTATGATGTGATAAGAGCAAGCTCTGATGTGAAGGGGGTCACTGATATAAAAGGGGACTATAATGTGATAAGAGCAGGTTCTGATGTGAAGGGGGGACTTCAATGTTTAGCCGTTTTTGGTTCCATGAATGCCAATCAGTACAACATGACACCAGGTTTATTGTTCTTGATTATCGATGATCTAAACATCCAATCATCTTTAATAATAAAAAATGTATACACAGAAAGCTGATGTTTATAACTCGTCTGTTTTTAAACACAAGTGTCTCTTAATCTCGCGGTTAAGCCAAGTGATAAAAACGTTTAAACTGTAATAAAGGAGACACCCCCCCCGTGGTCTCTGCTCATTTCTTGCATTTCATAAGCTGAACTTCCTCGGCATGAAAACAATGAGCGTTTGGCTGGATGCAATGAGCGCCGGCCGGGCTCCCTGACAGTTGTAATCTGTTGAGATGTATAACGGTTATTCCTGTCACACAGAGACTTCTGCAAACTGTTTTAAGACAGGAAGATGTGGGCGGGAAGCGTTGACTCAACAAACAGTCAGCAGTCCCAGGCCGGGCTCATGTATGAAGATGCTTCTGTTCCCATTTAAAT
>NW_017309003.1:81915-83603 GCF_000935625.1 Nanorana parkeri
TAATATTCCTGAAAATCATCCTCACTATTCTCATGGCTACTAACTTATTGCTACTAAAGTTTCAAAGTGCATCATCACCTCATTTCCTGGCTGGAGGACATTCGGCTGGGGAGGCAAAATATAAGCAGATTAAACTTCAGTTTGAAAGTGCAGCTTTCAAAGGTGTAAAGAGCTCCGTAGTCCTAACGAAGACTGTTCCAAGCTTTGATATGGACAGCAGAGATCAGCTAGGAAAGAGGTAAATATCGGGTAGGCACAGTGGCATCACAAGGGGGGTGCGGCCCACACCCCGGTGACACTATTAGAGGGGTGACACCAAAATGGCTGACAGTCATTTTGGTGTCACCCCATCTGAAAAGTCGGGTACTGAGAGCCCGACAGTAGCAGGAGAGAGGAGGGGACCCGGCGGCATACCTCCCGACAGGTAAACGTCCCCTCCTCTCTCTGCCGGCGTCCATCACCAAGATGGCCGCTGGCAGGTATCAGCAAGTTGGCCGTGCATGCGCGATAATGTCATCGCGCACCTGCGTGATGAAGTCACGCGCATGCGCGATGACGTCATGGCGGGGTGTCACCCAGTATCCACTCCAGGTGACACCCAGCCTCGGGACGCCCCTGGGTAGACAACCTTGACACTCCAGCTGTTGTGGAACTACAAGTCCCATGAGGCATTGCAAGACTCTGAGAGCCACAGGCATGTATCCCAAATGCAGAGGCACAGCTGTTGTGCTAGGTGATGCTGGGCGTCCTCCATCCTGTAAATGAGTCGGGCTCTCTATGTGACACGCTGCAGCATCTAATCCTCCAGTTTCAGAAGCGCACTGGTCTGTGAGCAGACATGTACAGGCCCGTGTCTCCAGCAGACAGAGAGGAAGAATCTTCACTCTTCCGCAAACTCTAATCCGCTTCAAAGAGCAGAGGGGGAAAAAATTCCTGCTTTTCCTCCCTTGAAAAAGGGGGGGGGGGGGGGGGGGGGTCACTGCTGTTTGGACATAATTACCCTCCATCAAAAGAGCCTTTCTTCATCTACCATGCGTGAAAAACTTGCTAGCGGTTACGTCTGCCCCCCTTTTCCCTCTTTTGTTTTCCAAATATCAAAATCGCTGCTTGGGAAGCCGGCCAAAGCTGAGCCGGGACAGCGGCCGCGTGCGGAAGATCCTTTGTTTTTCTTTTAAGTCCCTAAGATAAATTGGGCTCATAAGCTTCATAAAAGAACACGCTTCCTTCTTTATGGGGGCTCCAGAGGTGGGGTCGCGGGTCACATCTCTATCACTATCACAATCTGAATGGGATATATCATTTCCGTGAATGGTTCAGGTGTGGACCTACTGCTGGATGGAGCTGCAACCGGGGGCCCGAGGCTAGAGGGGGGGTGAAAGGGGGGATTAAGTGTGATTTGGTCCCGATCCCCCCCAATGGAGGAAGCGATGGTCCAACGTGCTGCTTACAGCACCGTGTGCACCCCCACTAAGTGCCGCCAGTCCCGTTCCCCCTGAGTGGGGTGTAGGTGGCCGGGTCTGGGGGTGAACAGCTTCTGGACTGCTCACACGCAGTGCGGAGATCGGGACAGGATGGAGCCCCGGCGGAGGAGATGGTGAGTAGCCAGCTTGGGGGAGTCGATGGTCCAATGATCCAACGGGCTTCTAAACAGGGGGGGGGGGGGGGGGTGGGCTTCGGTAGGCTAAAGG
>NW_017309003.1:83632-98375 GCF_000935625.1 Nanorana parkeri
GGGGGGGTTGGACTACGATAGTCTAACGGGCTTCTGAGTGGGGGTGGTCCGATGGTCCG
Source organism: Nanorana parkeri (assembly GCF_000935625.1). Taxonomy (NCBI): domain Eukaryota; kingdom Metazoa; phylum Chordata; class Amphibia; order Anura; family Dicroglossidae; genus Nanorana; species Nanorana parkeri. Next base: position 83,692 of record NW_017309003.1, read on the forward strand.
ATGGACTTCTCAGCGTTGGTTGCTTCTGAGCTTGGGCCTGAGAAAAAAATCTTGCACCAGGGCCCTTTGTTCCTTAGGTCCGCCACTGGGAAGGTTGATAGGTCGGGGTGGACATACTAATTCTCCTGAGTACTTGCATGAACATGTGCCGTTCTCCAACATCCTTAATTCAAATACAAGCTTAGGGCTCTTTAATAAGGTTGTGACACCTTCCATGGAGCAATTAAAGGTGAAGTCCAGGCAAATAGAAAAGAGGTAAGAGAGGAAGAAGCAGCACAAGGAGTCAAGTAGTTTGGAAAAGTATGCTGATAGGAGGAGAGAACAGAGTGACAGAGAGATGAGCTTGTTGCTGTGCAGAATCTCCTGCTTCTCCTTTCACTATCCAATCACTGGCTGGAGGTGGGTCCAGGACAACCTAGGCTCAGAGGACATAGCTTGAATTATGCTGCAAGTCAGAGGACATCTAGTGGCAGAAAAATAGTACTGCAGAGAAATCTTTGGGTTAAAGGTGAATTTTCCCATTTTATTGCCTAATGGTCTATTCATATCAAGTTATTTTTGGTAGGAATTTTCATCCCTGGAGCGGTTTTCATCCCTCCTAATATGATATACATGCATCCCAGCTGCCAACTTGTTTTTGGATGTGCATGCTCCAGGACTTCCTTCCTTTGTGCGGCATTAGCCGAGGAGCTGACCCGGAACAAGCACGTCTACCAGATTTCTGGACTCCTGAATTCCATATGCTTGTACAGGGTCAGTGTCCTGAGAAGTAGGGATTCAAGGATATGAATGGGAACCCTGGAGTTTGGACCTCCAAAAAAACCTCATTCATGGCAGACCCCAGGTTTCTAATCTGACAAATTTCCTGTAAGAATGGCCTTGACTTCCTGAATGACCCTCCACCTGAGGATAAGTTGAGCTTCCTGGCTTCTGTGTGTCTTCATACATATTTATTGAATGCATTTCTAACCTCCTTCTGGGGTTTCCTCCAGGTCTCCTAATCATCAACCAGAGAGATTGATATGTGTTGAGTGCGGGTGTCCTTACTGAACACTGAACAGGAAATGTCCAGGTACTATTGAGGGGTGTTGGGCTCAGGGTAAGGGTTAAACATAGGAGATAGGGTGAGGTTTAGTTTAGCCTGAGGTTAAGGGTTAATATAAATGTAAGATGAAGTGTTAGGTTGCTGCCAAGAAATAGGGGTTAAAGGGCTAGGATGAGGCTCAGTATTAGGATGATGTTAATGGTTATGGTTTCAAGGGTTACTTTGAGGGCATGCATGGTATGAAGATAAATTAGGGTCGAGGGCATGTATGGTATGATGATAAATTAGGGATGAGGGCATGTATGGTATGATGAAAGAATAGGATTTGAGATTAAATGGTTAGGTTGAGGTTAAATGTTAGGTAATGTTAATGGTTAGGGTTTCAAGGGTTACTTTGAGGGTCATGTATGCTGTAATGATGGATTAGGGATGAGGGCATGTATGTGATGATGATGGATTAGGGATGAGGGCATGTATGTGATGATGGATTAGGGATAAGGGCATGTATGTTATGATGATGGATTAGGATTCAGGATTAAAAGGTTAGGTTGAGGTTCAGGGTTAGGTTGATGTTAATTTGGTTAGGGTTTCAAGGGTTAGGTTGAGGTCATGTATGTTATGATGATGGATTAGGGCTGAGGGCATGTATGGTATGATTATAGATTAGGATTAGGGAATAAAGGATTAGGTTGAGGTACAGTGTTAAATTGATGTTAAGCATTTTGGGTTGAAGGGTTAAGTTACGGTTGAGTGTTAGGTTGATATTAAGCATTAGGGGTTAAAGGGTTAGGTTGAGGTTAGGCGGTGAGCTGATTTTAATTTAATAAAGGGCTGGTTTGATGTTACGCATTAGCAGCTTAAAGGGTTAGGCTGATGTTAAGTGTTGGGGATAGTGTTCCAGTATTTCTATATGTTAGATGTTCGTGTACCACTGACTGATTCTCCTTCATATGTAAATGTATTGGGAACGGTAAAAATATGACAACTGCGCAATGGGATTAAATAATCGGAAATGTTTATCCCATTCCACATAGCTGCATGAATTTAAGGTCCAGCTCACATAGTTCATTAGAGGACTGGCCTTCAGGGAGCAACGTTAATCAGTCCAGCACAGGGATGGGCCACTAGGACACTATCAGCATTTTTACACATGAAGGAAGCACTGAGGTCTAATTCAATACCATATTATTGTTTTAAAGCCAAACTCCAGGCACACAGCTTACTTCTGTGCAGCCAGTCTTGTTATATGCTCGACAGCCCTGCAAGACATAGCAGCCAGACCAGTGACTAGACTTTCCTCTAATGCAAAGAAGTAATACAGATAGGTCACCTCCCTGCCCCCAGCCTGTGACTGGACATATCTCTCCTCATGTCAGCATGCTCCTTGTCAGCATATATGCATGCAGAAGAGTTTGGTTGACAGAGCAATAATGAAGTCTATAAGAGGCTCTGGTGGTGATAGCTCTGTTTCTACAACAAAGCAACAAGAGTGGGGACATTATTTGGGAGCACTACCATGGGATGGAGGAATAGAGCCAAGAAAAATGGCAGTCAGTCCCCAGTGGAGTTAGAGGGTGACTCATTCTATAGCCTATAACTAAAATATCAATGTTGGCCTCAAAACTGCGGCCCAAGGGCAGCAAAATTCAGCCCTTTGCTTGCTGTTAACCATGCCTCAAGATAGTATTCCTCCTACTGACAAGGATGGGACACTATTCTTCTCACAGTTATCAATGATGGGACACCACTATTCCTCCCACTGATGCCAGCAATGGGGTATTCTTCCTCCCACTGACACCAACAATGGGACACTATCCCTCCCACTCACAACAACAATGGGGCACTATTCCTACAACCAACACCAACGATGGGACACTATTACTCCCACCAACACCAATGATGGGGCACTATCCCTCCTACCGACACTAATGATGAGGTTCTACCCCTCCCACCACACCAACAATGGGATACTATCCCTCCCACTCACACCAACAATGGTGCACCATTCCTCCCACCAACACCAATGATGGGACACTATTCCTCCCACCAACACCAATGATGGGACACTATTCCTCCCACCAACACCAATGATGGGACACTATTCCTTCCACCGGCACTAACGAAGGGGCACTATCCTTCCCACCACACCACAAATTGGACACTATACCTTCCACGACACCAACAATGGGCCACTATTCCTCCCACCAACACCAACGATTGCCCACTATCCCTTCCTCTCGTGCCCACGCCAATGATAGGGTACTATGCCTATCACATACACCAATCACTTCTTTTGAGAGTGGGGCACAGTATTTACTCCCAGGGCAGGGCATTTTCTACTCCTACTGGCCATAGTGCGGCTCCCCTAGGGTCTGAAGGACAGTGCACTGGACCTTTTTAAAAAAAGTTAAGGACTCCCTGTACTATACCTTTTGCAAACAAGAAGGCTAAGTTCACATGGGCTTGGTTGCAGAAGGGCAACTTTGACCAGAGGTTTTTTTTTTCAGCAGAGGAACCCATCAGAGCTGCCAATTAAAGATGCTGGTCAGATGCCAAATACTGCAGGCAATGCTCGAGGCAGTGCAAGCGAACCCTTCCTTGACGCTAGTGTGTATTAGGCTGTTTGACTCAAAGTACTTGGAAAGGATAAGGCTCACACACTGAGTGCTTCCTTTCAAAAGTAACCTGCAGTCTATCTAAAGATGTTAAACCCAGCCTCCTCCAGTATAGAGTCTACCATAACGTGCCACATGGTGCCTTCATGTCCCTCATCCTCCTCCTCATAGTAACACTATGGCCTGCAATCATTTGTAAGCAAATACTGACTTTCTGAAAGCGCTAGAGCCTATTGACAAATCAGCCCAGCATGGGCTGTTGTCACTTTGGAGGAGGCAGGATAACTGCTGTCCCCATATCCATCTCTAATTTCCACAGATGCTTTGCAGAGGAGAACATAGGACCTGGTACAATCTGATACCTTACCCACTAATATAAAGGGGATTCAGTTAAATATTTTAGTAAGACCAATGCTAGATTCACACCAGTGCGAGTTACTAAGCACATTAACACTTGTCTTCATGCACATCAATATGGACCGGTAATGCACTTCACGTTGTGGGCCATACCATTCATTTCTAATGGGTCCTAAATATTTTAATTCTGTGACCAGCGCACCTGACCAACCAACCCAACACAGTGCATGTGTTATGGTGTGCTGCCATGGCCAAAAATGGGTCAAGTAAATTTTTTGTTTTTGAACCGTCTTACGGGCCTCTAGGCATAATGTTCATCAATTTTCCTTACAATGCCCACAAATAGGTGTGACTGGGCCCCAAAGATTTCCTTTAAATTCCAAATGAACCATAGAATTCTACACAGGTTTAGTAATTATGTAATCAGTAAAAGTTCTTACCTCTTCCACTTCTGCCCACAAATCTCAGGTCGTTAAACCTTGCCACTTGATTTTTCATGACGGCAGAAGCGTTCCTGAGTTCCGCGGAGTAATTTTCATCATTCCCAGCCATCACAGTAACCACAGAGCCATCTGACACCTCTCCCAGGGCAACCACCTGTACAAGTACAATGCCTGGAGTTAGTTGTTACACTTGTGGACAGGTCATGCTCAGACCAGCATTAGAGTAGTATGGCTAGCCCAGTGTCCCCTGTATCAAAGTCCTAGGTGTTGACTGTGACTTGTCCTTGGAATTGCTTTGTCCCTAGGAATGTCCCTCATTTTGTACAATGGTCACGCCTAAACTTTGTAACAATGTCACCATTGAAGTGGATCGTTAAAGTTAATTGTAAAGCCCAATTTTGTAAAAGTTTTGGATAGAAGGTGGAAGAGTTTGAACTCTTCTCAAGTCTATATGGCTGTCCGTGCCTCTGTTGGGGAGATTTGCCCACTCTATTGTCCCTGCTGACCATTGTCTGCAATACAAAAAGTGATGGGAAAGTCAACATTTTCAAGTTGTCACCAAAACAGGAGGGGAAATCGTCCAATGGGAAAAGCTCCTCTGGTGGCAACGAAGAGGGGATATCTTCTGTTTGAAGAGATCTCCTTTTACTTCCTGCTGTGACAGGAAGTAAAGGTAAATGTCATGGCACACAAACAGCAGGAAAAAAAAAACTGAGAAGGTTCTTTACTATCCTAATGTACAAGAACTAAAAGTTAAAGATTTTGGCTTTACATACACTTTATGGCTTAAGCTGGAGGCAAGTCTGCCAATGTCACTAGTGTGTAACGGAGACACGCTGCTATGTTTACGTAACTGACCTAATAAAGTTCTGTTAAAAGTGAACTCCGGGCATGAAAAGTTTCACCCAAATATATTCCACAAGGAGAGAGAGCAGCAGTGACAGGTTTTTATTACAGGAGGGGGCAGAGACAAGACCAGTCACTCCGCACAAGGAGAGAGAGCAGCAGTGACCGGTCTTTATTACAGGAGCGGACGGAGACAAGTCCAGTCCCCCTGCACAAGGAGAAAGAGCAGCGGTGACGTGTCTTTATTACAGGAGGGGGCAGAGACAAGCCCAGTCACTCTGCACAAGGAGAGAGAGCAGCGGTGACCGGTCTTTATTACAGGAGGGGCGGAGACAAGACCAGTCACCCTTCTCAAGGAGAGAGAGCAGCACTGACCGGTCTTTATTACAGGAGCGGACGGAGACAAGTCCAGTCACCCTGCACAAGGAGAAAGAGCAGCGGTGACGTGTCTTTATTACAGGAGGGGGCGGAGACAAGACCAGTCACCCTGCACAAGGAGAGAAAGCAAAGGTGAACGGTCTTTATTACAGGAGGGGGCGGAGTTAACACCAGTCACCCTGCTCAAGGAGAGAGAGCAGCAGTGACCGGTCTTTATTACAGGAAGCTCCAAGTTTCACACTGGATTACTGCAAAGATCTGGAAGAAATACACAAAGCCCCCCAAGATTATCTATATTGCTACTTTCTATCTATCTATCTATCTATCTATCTATCTATCTATCTATCTATCTATCTATCTATCTATCTATCTTTCCATCCACAGAGCTGTACATATCCTGGAAACCACTTTCTATTCACTGGTGTAGCTGTATAAACGCTCTATAAGCTGAAACGAGACCAGTGGATGGCTATTGCTGACATTTTTATAGAATGCACATATTTTATACCAGAATACCAGAAATATTCATAATTTATCAAATGAATTCAGCCTGGCAGAGAATAGCTGAACGGTCACATAAAAATGAGCAAACACTATAAAGCCGGCATATGTTAAGTAATATATTTTAATAAACTCATTGTTAATGAAAATCCGCGCTGTTTGAGGAAAGTTAAACACTGCATTAGGCAAGCAAATTGGATGCATTTTGCAAATTATATATTATTATTAATTTTATTGTTCGTTAACTCAACATGACCTCGGCTCATTAGCTAGAGGGATCCCTGCTGTATTTTAAAAGTCCAGGCTTTTATTATTTATTAATATTAAAGCCAAATGTAAAAAGTAAAAATCTGTGAAGGTTTTCTTTTAACAATGCGAGGTACGAGAATGTAGCGTTAAAAGGCGAATGTGCTGAGCAGTGTTTGCATCTAAGACGACAGTGGCCAGTAGGTCCAAACTGGGGTTATTCCTTTACCGGGCAAACCAGTGCAGTCAGTGAGCTAGCAAAAGTGTCCCATGGATCCCATACCATATCGTTTTTGGGTGGGATGACCATTTAATTAGCCAGCAGACATTCACCTTGCCCTGTGCTATGGAGTATCCCTACAGAGCATTCTGTAACAGGTTTGCTCCTGGGTTTAGTGCTGGATGGACCATGTTCATGGATAGCTGGCGGGTTCAAACATTAACCCCTGTCTGGACTCCAGCAGAGCCCCTGAGACTGGGTGAAGTTTTGAAAGGGTGCTGAGCCAACCAAATGTTATCACAGTACCTTTTACAAAGGGCAACTGAGACTCATGTGGTTAAGATGGGAAGCCACCTCTTAGGGGCATACCAAGTCATCTTGACTTAAGCAACCATATTTGGACTTTGGATAAAGAAGAGGATCTTGCTGCACTCCGTACCAGATATTCCCAGCAGTTGGGAGGGTGCTTGTAATGACTGCGGATGGCACCGCTCAAACATCGTCAATGTTTGAGCCTGATGAAGGGACCCTGCGTGGCCCGAAAGCGCTTGTTTCTACTTTTGATGAATTCTTCAATAAAATTAGCATTTGGTGATCCTGAGAGGATTTTGGGTGTGCTGGTGACATTTTTCGCAACTTATTGGACTTCACTACTTAACCTCATTGAGTATACCAGGTCATCTTGACCTAAGCAACCATATTTGGACTTTACCACTTTACCACTTCGCCTCATTGGGGCATACCAGGTTATCTTGGCATAGGCAACCTTGTTTGGACTATACCACTTCACCTCATTGGGGCATACCAGGGTATCTTGGCATAGATAACCTTGTTTGGGGCATACCAGGTCATATTGCCATAGGTGACCTTATCTGGACTATACCACTGCACCTCATTGGGGCATACCAGGTCATCTTCACATAAGCGACCTTATTTGGGCTCTACCAACTCACCTCACTTGGGGTAAACAAGGTCATATTGACACAAGCAACCTTATTTGGACTATACCACTTCACCTCTTTGGAGCATACTACATACTACAATGCCAGGTTCCTCAATGCGCCTCCCTGTAAGCAGGCTGCATACAAGTGATCTTGGCGACATCGCCGAGATCACTTGTACAAAACAAGCGGCGACTTCCCGCTGTACATTTAGCCCTGCTTGCCCACAATGACCACAATGCATGCACAGAGAATGGCACCCCAGCACATAAGCACAGTAGGTGCCCATGGACCCACTCTGCAGCACACCTTAAAGTACATGAAGTGTGTTATGGCAAAAAAAAAACTGTACATGCATTTTAGCCATGCAAACGTTTAGCGTTCAACAACAACGCCCTTCCATGCGAGCCTTTATGCAGATCATGCTACTGATATAAGATAATACAAATTTCCATGAACTGAAATGTATTATGCAAAAAAAAAAACCCCGCATTGCAAACTTTGCGTCCAACATTCGGCGCCTAAAACTCCTGATCAGATCTCACACTGGACTAACGATTGAAACAATTCACACCCACACAGCATGACACCACTGTCTCCTAACACAGCGCCCTGTCATCTGTAACCGACCCGGCATGGGAATACCCCATTGGGGTGAGTGGGCACACATCCCTATCTCAGTCACAACCAACCACTGTTACATCACTGAAGGGGTTACCCAGAAGTCCCTTCTCCTTTTAGAGAGGTGTATTTGCATCAGTGTCACTGAAAGTTTCCTAGAGCGAATCTAAGTCAGATCAGCCTGTGGTTGGGCATTGTGAAACACTGAAAATCACTTTGTATATAGAACACTTTTGCTTATGAAGTGCCATATACACTATATTGCCAAAAGTATTGGGACACCCCTCCAAATCATTGGATTCAGGTGTTCCGTGAATTTTCCTTGCTACTAAATATCCCACTTCACCTGTTAGTGGTATTATAACAAAGTGGAAGCCACTGGGTACAACAGCAACTCAGCCTTGAAGTGGTAGGCCACTTCAGTGGTGTAAAGCACGCCGCCACTGGACTCTAGAGAAGTGGAGACGTGTTCTCTGGAGTGACGAATCACGCTTCTCTGTCTGGCAATCCGATGGATGTGTCTGGGTTTGGTGGCTGCCAGGAGAACTGTACTTGCCTGACTGCATTGTGCCAATTGTAAAGTTTGGGGGGATTATGGTGTGGGGTTGTTTTTCAGGGGTTGGGCTTGGCCCCTTAGTTCCAGTGAAGGGAACTCTTAAGACATCAGCAGACCAAGACATTTTGGACTATTTCATGCTCCCAACTTTGTGGGAACAGTTTGGGGATGGCCCCTTCTTGCTCCAACATGACTGCGCACCAGTGCACAAAGCAAGGTCCATAAAGACATGGGTGGGGGAGATTGGGGTGGAGGAACTTGACTGGCCTGCACAGAGTCCTGACCTCAACCCGATAGAACACCTTTGGGATGAATTAGAGTGCAGACTGCGAGCCCGGCCTTCTCCTCCAACATCAGTACCTGACCTCACAAATGGTCAAACATTCCCATAGACACACTCCTAAACCCTGTGGACACCTTCCCAGAAGAGGCGGATCTGTTATAGTGGCAAAGGGTGGAGCCAACTCAATATTGAACCATACGGACTAAGACTGGGATGCCCTTAAAGTTCATGTGCGTGTAAAGGCGTCCCAATACTTTTGGCAATATAGTATACATATATATATATATAGTATATATATATATATACACATCTCCTATCATGCAATGCTTTGGCCCAGCGGGAGGGGCTGATATCACCGCCCCGATGTAAGCCATTCGCCATGGAGCATGGGAATTTTGCAGTGGCAGCGATGGAGGAATGTGCAGCAGGGGGGCCTCTGCAAATGTTAGCAAGCGTGTTGGCACGTGGGCTCTAAGGAGACTCTGTCGTCTGGCCCTAAAGCAGGGGTGGGCAACTCTTAACCACAAATCTCATCATGTCTCTGCCTCTGGGAGTCATGCATGTAGTTGTCAGTCTTGCAATGCCTCATGGGACTTGTAGTTCCACAACAGCTGCCCACCCCTGTCCTAAAGGGTGCTTAAGGGACAGAGGTCGGCTGAGGATCTATGGTAGCCTACAGATATATCACAATTCTGCCAAATCTGCCAACATTGGACAACAACATATCTGCATATTTTTTATCCTGCAGGAAAGCAATCGATTTCTATTTTTTTTTTATTATTAGACTGCAAATTATCGTGTAGTCATTGAGAGCTACTGTTGTCAAATTCACCTGAAAGCAGTGTTGATACATTTTTGTACCATATTTTTACAATTATATTTTATAGAAGGATGTGTAAGTGCTCCCTCTAGTGGCTAAAGCTGGTCATGCACTGCTTGATTCCACCATTCACACTAGACAGCATGCATGGAGGAATAATCCACCTCAACCCCACATCCCCTCGAGCCGCCATGTTATTGTATTGGGACAACCGATGCCTGTAGCTGTCACAACATCTAAACAGTTACTGCAGATGATTGGTTGATAAACTAGATGGGGGGGGCTTACTAGGTCTCCCGAAGGATCCACATACTCCTGGTAGTTGCACCAGTGACAATTACATTGTAACATGTATGGTCAGCTTTAGATAGGCAGGCACAATGAGCAGGGACACGTCTATTCACAGGCTCTCACATAAACATACATGCACAGCAAACATTCTCACCTATATGACTGGAGCAAGGAGGAGAGCTGATACCACCTGTAGATGGTTCATCTCAAGAAAGAGAACAAAGGTTTCCATCAATAACGAGAAGTCTTTCTTCTCAGAGTTATATAATTGGGGTTTTTTCACCAGTTTAGCATTTTCTCACCACATTACTGAGATCACTTAGCATATTTAACCCTTTTATTAGTATACACTCATACACTTTCTTGACTGTAAGCCTATGAGTAATCTGTCAGTATGGCAGCAGGGTCTGAGAATGAGGGGCATGCACAGGTGCCCATTCCTAGTCCTCTGCTGCAACGTTAGATGGGGTTCTCATGGCACGGAGCATTGTGCGTCAGTACATAAAAAGGCACATTGCAATCACAAAGTGGTGAAGAGCGATGAATTCAGGTTTTTTTTAATAAACAGGCCCTCCTGGTACGCAGGTAGTGAATAACTTAGATTTCAATCTGCGTTTTATGCTAATTGTCCACAGATCCTGTGTAATTAATACACATCAGTCATTAAAGGGACGGTGTTATTTAATTTTTTGCAGGAGCTGCTTTACTAAATCATCCCTATTATGGAAATGGGAAATTCACAGATCTTTCATCAAAATATGAATTATTGTTCTGTTAGGTCAGCCAGATTGCTTCAAGCCATGCAAGAACGTGCTGCATTTATCGGGCCTTCTATGCCCACTCTAAGCAAGAACGTGCTGCATTTATCGCGCCTTGTATGCCCACTCTAAGCACAATTAGGTGGCCATACACGAGGCAATATCCAATCAATCTAAACCAATTTTTACCCACCCAAGAATCGCAAATACGATCAACGGTAATGACCAGGAACCAAACAATCTTACACCCACAAACTCAATAAACAGCTAGAAGTAGGTAGATCGTGAAGTCTAAATTGGGCAATGAAATGGCAGCTCCAATACAGTGTATTGAAAGAAATGGAATAAGCTGCAACAACAAAGGCGATCGGATTTGGTCCACCACATTCGACTGGAGCAATTACGATCACAGCTGCTGGTGGTCGATCAAAACCACATTTTATGATAAAATTAGAAGTGAACGTCTGGTTGCCCTATCAAATTCCCATGTGGGTGGCCAACTTTAGAGTTGGCATTAAGATTTCCATAGTTTATTCCACAGGGAAGCAGTCAGATTTATGTATTTATTTTGCAGAGCAAAGAGAGCCCCAAAAGCATTTGATCACAACTAAAAAATTCTATCGTCTATGAAAATTCATACTGATATGGTAGGAAGACTCACTCACGGTATACAAAGCTCCCTGACACCTAGATAGGGATCAGCAGAGCAATGACCTCCCCTGCCCCATCTTATCTTAACCTCTATACTGAAATCTCCACATTGAGGAACAAAAAAAAACAACATTTGATTTATCGAGAAAACTTTTAATAGAATAAAGCTGAATAATACTGAGAGTGACCTTAGAGCAAGGTTTGGGGCTAACAATCTATCTCCACCATCTGGGTTGGTTTCTTTCTTACGGGTAAAAAAAAAGAGAAGAAAATAAAAAAAACTACCAACAGGTGCAAAAAGAGTTCAAGATTTATGTTCACATAAAAAAAGTCAGAACCTGTTACCGTGTGCTACATTCGAAATGACAATCCATTTAACAGCTACTTTACTTTTTATTTTATAGGGAATAATAGTGGTTGAACTAATGCAATGAAAGGTCACGTTACGTAGACGACAGTTTTTGATTTTTTTTAGTCTATACACAAAGCTAATATTATTCAGCTCCAGGTTTTTGTTCTTTTTTAACATGATGGAATAAGGTAAGAATCTTTGTCCTATTTATTTTTGAACACGATATGTATATTGAGATCTGTGTTTAGAGCAAACAAGTCAAATACATTTAAAGCAGCAATTATGAAATATGATTTATTATTTTAATTATTGATCTGGGCTTTTAATTATCCAGATGGGGGAGACACAGGCGGGAAAAAAAAGAATATATGTAACTACCTGTTTTGATTGAAACTTAAAGTTTTACATTTGATATAAAAAAAGTTTTAACATACATGGTATTATTATTATTTTCTATACAATTATTAATTAGGGCAGTTGTTATAGAGTAATGTGATACAATTATAATTAACTTTTTTTTAAACAGTGTCTACAAATAAAAGAAAAGAGGTAGCAATGCTTCCACTGGTTTCACTAAAACGTCTCTCTCATCTTTTTATTTATAATAAATTGTTTATATATGTATACAAAGTATTGCATTATTAGATCTAAAGCTCCTTTCCTTTTCTGCTCCATAACAGCCCTGCTCAATAAACCTAAAGCTCCTGCAGGCAGACATTGTTACAAAACAATAGAAATAAAATGGTAGAATTACCTGAGAAAGTAATAAAAAATAATTTAAATCCAAAGGTCTGGAACAATGTTCCAGCATCAGAATTCCGCCATCAATTCAAATGAAGACGTTAGCTGATGAATTTGCTAAGAATAAAAGCTGTGGCATCCTGACAGAATGTAAACAAGCAAACAGAAAGGAACTGATTGCTAAAAGTGTCATCTTCACCGCAGTCCCGATCAGAGGAAATTTCGGTTATTTTTGTTCATCTTGATTGGGCATTTGAAGTAAACAAAACTCTTTAGAGGGTAAGCCACACAACATTTCAAACTATAGATTTAAATTGAGTCTCTCAGTCTCTGGTACATATGAGGAGTATGTATGATGTGCTCCGCGGGTAAGTCTTTCTGTAATATTAACTTTTGAACAGAAGCATTCAACAAAAAATACAAAACTGGAGCAGGCACTGTGTGCATTCCGCTGTATAAATTAATGGAAAAGTGCAAAAAAGACCAAATTGAAAGTCTAAATCTGCAACATCTGACACTAAAGGCCTCATGTAGACGAGCTGGCTGCGTTTAAACACAGGAGAAGTTATCAACTTTATGCTTCCCAGGTCACTTTTTCCTGTGCTGGGCTTAGTCACGTTTACATGTGTTTAGCTGCGTAAATCCGGGCTAAACGGTTTCCAGTTCGGGTAAACGCTTCTAGACTGAATGCACCTAGACACCGCTGGACGCCTAGGTGTGCATTTCATCATAGAAAAGCATTAACATGAGTTTAGAAAGGAGCTCCAAATGTTCTGAACTCGTATTTTTTCAAGGAAACGTGTATGAGGCCTGACATTCAGGAAAAGAATAAATCATTTTTTATTGTTATCAGTGATTATAATATGTCAATTATTGGAAGGTCTCCAGTGGTGTGAGTTATTTTTTTTATCTTGGTCTGGATCAGGACTGATACGTAAAAGTGACTACAAAGTCTTCATTTGATAAAAAATGAGAAAAGCTCTGTGCTTTGTAACTCTTCACACATGAAATGTTTACACTCTTGTGTAGGTTCAAAGCTTGCGAAACGGTCCCTATGTCCGGAAAGGCACTGCGGCTGCGTAGAAAGGATCCTTATTTTATAGGCATAGAGAAGCAGCGCTACAGTAGCCAGGCCTTCATAAAATATCTTCATTCAGCCGCTGCCCACAAGCACCTCCTCAACTGACTATTTATTGTAAGAAAAAAAAAACACACAGCAGATCTTACTGCGGACTGACTTTGCAGCTCCTCAGACAGTTGATATGCTAAATATATATACAGCAACCTTCCAAAATTAGCTGATTTAAGATCACACTGCAAACTATGCGAGAGGTATTCAGATATCATAGCAGCATGTTTGTTTCAGCAAGAATAATGTTTTGTTTATATATATTCTAACTCTTTTGATGAAAATGGATTTAAACTACAGGCTCATAAGGGCATTTTCTGGACAGGAAACAATGTTGACACTAATTTAACATTATTAATTGGGTGCTGTTTTAATCTTCGCCTGGAAATAATTTGCACAATAACCTGACATATCAGTGGCTACCGCTGAGCAAAATAAAGCCAAGTGGTGAAAATATAGCTAAGTGGTGAAAAATTGTTTTTAAAAAAGTGCAAAATGGTAAACAAATGACAGCAAAGTGCAAGGCACCAGCTTTTCAATAGCACAGCAGCTGATGAGAGTTGTTGGTGTGAACATGGACGGCGGCTAGGACAGGAGCCTGAAACTTTTCAGCCCTATAAAATGTACTTTATTTAGTTGCAGAAATAGATTGTTTTATACATTTGCCCCGAGAGGAAAAAGAAAAAACTCTGCTTCATTGCTGAGTTGATGCAGAACCCCCTCTGGGGATATTGACTGTAAATTTAAATACTTGGCTCCAAGCTTGCAGCAGGAAGACATAGTCAACCACGATTAACTATTCAGATGCCAAGGCGCTGCCAAAGCAAATACTTTTTTTTTTTTTCTTCAAATAATATATCTGAATTGTTTTTCCTAATATTCCTTATTCA
>NW_017309003.1:98544-99805 GCF_000935625.1 Nanorana parkeri
TTTGTGTTTTTTTTTTTCATTTTTAATTGCCTTTATTGTTTGATTGTTGTAAACTTCTGAAAACTTGAATATAAAGTTATTGAAACATATTAATATATCTGAAATATTGGAAAATCTGTACTAACATATATCCACTGATAACGGTAAGAATTCCATAAAAGAATATGTTTTTATTTATTTTGTAAGTCCCTAACAAGCATAGATGCATTACTTGCAATGAAATGCATATTCCAAAGAATATTTTTAAATACACACGAGGACATCTGGCCTTGCAGTAAAATGTTAAGGGGCAGGCCATTTCCAGGGACACAAATGCTGAGCAGCTATGGGTGAATGATCTTTTTAAATCCTTCCATAGAAGCAAACTATTTTTTTTTCTCGCCAGATAATAGAGAAGCAATGCTTACAGGTACAGCCAATGTGTACTGCGCTTCATTGATTATTTTGGGATGGAAAAAGACATACAAAAAAAAATGGGCGATCCAAAAAAAGAAAACAAGACTTAACTTTAAGGATCTTTTTTGCTATGGCAAGAAAGTGGCTTTTTATACTCAGATATATGAATTAGTGTGACATTGTACCAATCTTGAGACTGCTATCTCCTAACTATGGCTAGCCTAAGGGGTTTATTTATATTATTTTAGATTAAATATAATTTTGAGAACTGAGCACCTGGTCAGCTGTTTTATGTTTACAGAGCCGGATGGTAAAGTGCCTTTTCTCTTCATACGCTTTAATAAAGGCTGTTTTATTACAACCATAGGTCGTGAACAGATTATGTTACTTGCCTCTAACCTGCAGCCATGTAGGAACTGCACTCTACAGTCTACAGTCCCGTTGGCTGGTGCTGAGCACAAGGGACATTTACAGAGGCAAGCTTTTTAAAAACATGGGCTTGGCCCAGAATTTTGGGGACAGCGGTTTAGTATGCAATGGCAGTTAAGCCTTCCGAGTTAAGCCTTCCGGGTAACAGGTTTACTGATACCACGTGAAGGCATCTATTATCAACAGTGCTGGTGCATACAGACATTATAACTATATAGCCAAAGTAGCATATTTTCATTTCCAATGTCTATAATATTGTTACAATGTAATGATAAATCTCCTTCTACAGTCTGGACACAAACCACTTATTCAGCTGCTCCCTGCAAAATGCTGGAGGTGGTGACAGAAAGCAACAATGCTGCTGATTTTCCACTGCTGTTTACTGGGCAGTGCTGGTATAGATTATAAAGGAATATAAATGAGTCACATGCTAATA
>NW_017309003.1:100127-106652 GCF_000935625.1 Nanorana parkeri
TATATATATATATATATATATATGTATATATAAAATGTGTGTGTGTGTGTGTGTGTGTGTGTATCCATGGAAACGGTGTGTCTCTGACTTACTTTATAACAATACCACTTATGACTTCTGGGGTGAGTGAATAGTTTTATTTTGAAAGAATTCCGCATGCATTTTTTTAAAATATTGTTTGGGGTTACCACAGTGGCCGAAAGGGGAAGTCCCAGATTAAAAAAATGTGTCCCTGAAAGTGTTTATGGCTATAAGTATATCCGCCAACCAATAATACCATTCTAGGTGCATTGTTACATTCTAGGCATTTTATAACAATGTACCAGAGAGCAACGCTCAAAGCATGAGAATGGATCTGTATTCCTTCCCCCATTATATAACTTGGTATAAAGTGACTGTGACCTTTAGAAAGTTTTTTAAATGTTGGCAGCCATTTTTTCTTTGCATGTGGTTGCGGATGGTGTACACATATATTCTGGACGCCTACACAGCTAGCGAATTGCCTTTTTTTCGGGGGTTACCTTGATGATTTCAAGCAAATGTTCTTAAAGTGACAGTAAACTCAGAAACTAAACCTTAAAAATACATCCAGGGACCTTAACTATTACCAACAATGTATCTTATTTGTGTATCACTCGGCTGTAGATCCTCCAATCATCTCTGAGTTGGTGCTGACACTGTCCTTCCTTCTGGAAGGGGGCTATTTTTTTCCCCCATGGTCCCTGTGTGTGTTGTAGAGTAGTCACCGCTCTAAGTT
The DNA here is from genome assembly GCF_000935625.1 of Nanorana parkeri. NCBI lineage: Eukaryota > Metazoa > Chordata > Amphibia > Anura > Dicroglossidae > Nanorana > Nanorana parkeri. The sequence continues at coordinate 100,885 of NW_017309003.1, forward strand.
GGCTCATGTGATGGACTACAATCTCAATACAAATTAGTAAACTAAACATGAGATTGTAGTCCATCCCGGGAGCGAGCTTGGAGCGGTGACTACTTTACAACACACACAGGGACCATGAGGAACAAAAGTAGCCCCCCCTCCAGAAGGAAGGACAGTGTCAGCACCAACTCAGAGATGATTGGAGGATCTACAGCCGAGTGATACACAAATAAGATACATTGTAGTTCATAGTTAAGGGACTTGAATGCATTTTGAAGATTTAACTCCTGAGTTTAGTGTCACTTTAAACATTGGTGAATTAATGATTTTTCTTTGTAAGAATTCTGCATGCATTTCTTTTTTATTTAGGGTCACCCCAGTGTAAGTGTTTGGCAGAGGGGGGATGCGTGACAGGTTAGGGGGTCACATCTGCTACTTGTATTAAACTCAAAGATGACAGCTAAAAGTTTTTACAATGAAATCTTATTCAAAAACATTCCATCATTTCAGACTATGCAAAACGAATGTACATCATTCTAGTAGCAGTAAGTAAGTCTCTAGGGGGGAGAGAGGGGGGGGTCCATTGAATAAAGAGCTCCTGGCATAGAAATTGACACACAATACAATATGCCAGTTTTTGTTTCTTTTTGTAAAATGACAGGAATCCTGGAAAACCAGATCTCATAATGCCCAGTAATCTCTCCCGGGGCCTCCGACAGCTACATACACAATTATAAAATTCCAATTGAACTTGAGTTTAATTAATTTGCTGGCACTTTAATTATGGAGCGCTCATACGTGTTAACTTTAAAAATCCCGAGGAGCATTATCAGTTTAAAATGAGTCATCAGAGCTGTAGGAAAATGATTTAATGATACAGGTGTTGGAAAGTTATAAATCAGGGAAGATCTTCCCTGATGGGGCTGTTCAATAAATCAGGAAGGTTGAATGGTGCCTGTTGCCCCGGACTGAAGGCTGCTGCTCACCTCCTGATATGTTTACACACAGAGATACTTTGGACAGGTTCAGGTTTTTGAACGATATAAATGATATACAAAACACCATCTAGATCGGGTTATTTTTGTTGTATAATACTTACAAGGACCTTCCTAGAAATGTGTATTCAGAGGGTGCTGATCCTATATGAACATATGCAGCTTAGGAGGCACTTTAGATAAAATGATATGCAAGGGGTATTTAACCCACAATAATAGGTAATAATTCCCTTTATTAGGGGTATCTAACCTACAATGATAGGTCATAATTCCCTTTACTAGGGGTATCTAACCCAGAACAATAGGTAATAATTCCCATTACTAGGGGTATCTAACCCAGAACAATAGGTAATAATTCCCAATAGGGGTATCTAACCCACAATAATAGGCAATAATTCAAATTACTAGGTGTATCTAACCTAGAACAATGTAGGTAATAATTCCCATTACTAGGGGTATCTAACCTACAATAATAGGTAATAATTCCCATTACTAGTGGTGTCTAACCTACAATAATAGGTAATAATTCCCATTACTAGGGGTATCTAACCCAGAACAATAGGTAATAATTCCCATTACTAGGGGTATCTAACCTACAATAATAGGTAATAATTCCCATTACTAGGGGTATCTAACCTACAATAATAGGTAATAATTCCCATTACTAGAGGTATCTAACCTATATTAATAGGTAATAATTTGCTTTACTAGGGGTGTCTAACCTAGCACAATGTAGGTTATAATTTCCAGGGACATTTCCAGGGCCTTGCATGTACGGTCTCACTCAGGGCACTCAGAACTATATCACATATTGATGGACTTGGAGTCCAAGTCTTCTAGTATAATACCTCCCCGGCCCTTTAAATACTCTGCTGTTAGAAATATTAGCTGAAATAGACTGAAATCCTGAGAAAAGGGTATGAAAACCCAAAAAAAGTTTATCAGAAGTAAAAGGGACATTTCCAGGGATAAAAAGCCTGGAGTGCTGGAACTCAGGGACAAGTGATAGTGTTGTAAAAGATACAGCTCAGCAGAAGTAAGACATTTCTAGGGACAATGTGTCAGGACAAGCCTAATGTGGCAACCCTGGTGTGCTGGAAATCAGGGATCAGTGTGCAGTTTTATATCAGGTACAACTGAGCAAACTGGTGCTGGAAATAAGGGACCATAGTGTACTTTTATAAAGATACAGATCAGCAGAATTAAGACATTTCAATGGACAATATTTCAGGTCAAATCGCTGGTTGCAATCCTGGGGTGCTGGAAATCAGCGATCAGTGTGCAGTTTTTAAATCAGGTACAGCTAAGCTGAATTAAGACATTTCTAGGGACAAAATGACAGTACCAGCCTGATGTGGTAGTCCAGAAGTTCTGGAAATATGGGACCAATGTGCAGCTTTATATCAGGTACAGCTAAGCTGATTTAAGACATTTCTAGGGACAAAATGCCAGGACAAGCCTGATGAGGCCGCACTGGGGTGCTGGAGATCAGGGACCAGAGTGCAGAATTTAGACATCTCTATGGACAATATGCCAGGTCCAATCTGTTGGGAATCTGGGGTGCTGGAAATTAGGGACCAGTGTTTAATAAAGGTACAGCTGAGCAGAATTAAGACATTTCTAGGGACAAATGATTTCCAAGGACTGATCATTAAACCTTAACATGCTCTGTACAGAATACAGGTGATCAGAGCTCATCCCCAAGGACACATATAGACACACAAAGTACCCACCTTGAATGCCACCGGCAGGGTCTTGTTGCAGCGCCAGTGGGAGGGCAGCACTGAGCAGAGGAAGTTCGGGCTGTCAGTCCTCACCAGCTCGGCCGGGTGATCGGCGATGATCTCCACCATGGTGCGGTTATCGTGTGCCCGCAGCCTGGGCACCGGCAGAGCCGCTTCCTGCTGCTGGGGCTGGGGCTGCTGCGGGCCGGGCACCGGGCTCACGTCGCTCATCTTGCCGGGTTGCAGGCTGCTGGACGGCGGGCTGAACCTCCGGCTGGTGGTCGGATCTAGGGGAATATGCATCACAACAGCCAAGGGTTATTGGCAAGGCTCAGGGTATAGGCTGGCAGAGAGCTTAGAAGAAGTCGGGGGGCACCCGGGAGCGCACCCACACCGGGAACCGTCAATCAATCAGTGGCAAGGCATGAGACGCCCGGGGGGGCTGCTGCTGCTGCAGAGATCGGTGGATGGGGTGCAGGCTGGTGCGCGGGGCGCTGGTTCCGCGGGGCTCTCCTCGGACCGCAGGGCTGAGTCTGGACGGCTCTTCCAGTTTACAATATCAGTCTTCTCCGGCGGGCTATAGTCTGTCTGAGCTGCGGCTTCTGTAGATCGGTAAAAGGCTCAGCGAGAGTTCAACAGGATTCCAGTTGCTCTTCAACAGGGGACAGCGCGGAGTACACTGGTAGCCGTCAGTTCCCCGCAGATCAGAGATGCCCGATCCCCTGTCTTCATCCACAGGCTTCACTTCCACCTCCCTGAATCCCCCTGATCACTGTGCGCCTTTCCCGACCCAAGCTGTCCAGACTACTCCTCCGGATCTCACTGCCTGCAGCTGGCAATGTCAGGAGTCCCCCCTGCACTACAGAGAATGCCCGGCACACATGGAGTGCAACGGTGCAGGGAGGTGACCGCTTCCAACAGCAGCAGCTACACAGTCCCGGCTACGTGATGAAGCATCACAGCGATCCCTATGAATGAAATCCTGAGATCCCAACCAGCAGTCTATGAGTACTGTAAGAACACTCAGCCCCCTGCTCAGATCTGAAGTCACTTGTATACAGCGATCTCTGTGAATGAAGCTTCTACCCAACCCTCCCAATCTTCTACAAGTGAGTACTACCCGACTGCAGCCTGCAGCGCTCTATGAGAGACTTCTATCCAACTGCGTGCAGCCTTCTATAGGAAGTTATGATACTGTAATTCTAGCAAACTGTCTGCAGGGTTCTATAGGAAGTGAGAATGATGTGAGTCCTCGCTGTCTCCCACCCCCAATGTTCTACAAGAAGTGAGAAATACCCAAACTGTCTGCAGAGCTCTATGGGAAGAAATAATATACAGAGGTCTATCCAACTGTCCGCAGAGTTCTATAGGAAGTGAGAATGATGTGAGTCCTCGCTGTCTCCCACCCCCAATGTTCTACAAGAAGTGAGAAATACCCAAACTGTCTGTAGTCCTATGGGAAGTTATAATCATGAGAGTTGTAAGTTCTTAACTGTCCCCAATGTTATATAAGGAGTAATACCCAACTCTCTGCAGTCCTATGGGAAGTTATAGAGAGTTCTATGCAACTGCGTTCAGCCTTCTATATCACTTCTAAGTGAGAATGATGTGAGTACTTACTGTCCCCAATGTTCTACAACAAGTGAGTAACACCCAATTGTCTGCAGTCCTATGGGAAGTTATAATAATGACAGTTCTAAGTTCCTAACTGTCCCCAATGTTATATAAGGAGTAATACCCAACTCTGCAGTTCTATGGAAAGATAGAGAGGTCCATCCAATTGTCTGCAGAGTTCTATGGGAAGTTATAATAATGTGACTCCTTATTGTCCCCAATGTTCTACAAGAAGTTAGTAATACCCAACTCTCTGCAGTCCTATGGGATGTGAGAATAATGTGAGTCCTTATTGTCCCCAATGTTCTACAAGAAGTGAGTAATACCCAACTCTCTGCAGTCCTATGGGATGTGAGAATAATGTGAGTCCTTATTGTCCCCAATGTTCTACAAGAAGTGAGTAATACCCAACTCTCTGCAGTCCTATGGGATGTGAGAATAATGTGAGTCCTTATTGTCCCCAATGTTCTACAAGAAGTGAGTAATACCCAACTCTCTGCAGTCCTATGGGATGTGAGAATAATGTGAGTCCTTATTGTCCCCAATGTTCTACAGGAAGCGAATAATACCCAACTGTCTGTAGCTCTCTGTAGGGAGTTATAATAAAGTCAGTTCTATCCAACTGTCTGCAGCCCGAAGGTATGATAATGTAATTCTGCTCAACTGCCTGCAACGTTCTATAGGAAGTTATATTATATTGCAGCCTTCTATGAGATGTATTAATATGAGTTGTCTGAAATGGAAAATAATGGAGGGGATTCTAATGTCCTTTAGCCTTCTATGCGAAGATATAATGAGCTTTACCAAAACTGTCTGCAGGAATCAATAGGAAGATATAGGTATGAAAGTTCTACCAAGCTGTCTGCAGTCTTCTATGGGAAGATATAATATGAGCTCTACCTGTCTGTAGGGATCTATGAGAAGTTCTAATTCCACCCAAATGTAGTCTTCTATAGGCAGATATAATAATGTGAGTTCTACCTGTCTGTAGGGATCTATGAGAAGTTCTAATTCCACCCAAATGTAGTCTTCTATAGGCAGATATAATAATGTGAGTTCTACCTGTCTGTAGGGATCTATGAGAAGTTCTATGGGAAGTGTCCTCCACTGATCAGTTAATTGAGATCTCCTTAAAGGATAGCTCCCTCCTCTCCTTCAATAAGATGACATTCCCATGCAGAGAGAACTAACACAATGACATACCCAGCTGTCTAGGATCCCCTCTTCTAAAGGCACTACAGCAATCCCTATAAAAGTCCAGCTCAAGTTCATTGATCAATAGGCAGAAGTGGTCAACGCCTTGAGACGTGCTTTCCTGTCTTCTCATCCCAGATCACCGCCGGCTATGTGCAAAAATAGAAGAGGGTCAAAACTTTTCTTCTTTTATTTTTTTTAGTATGTCAAAATTTTCTCCATCAAGGGAGCTTGCAAAATAAAAAAAAGTGTGCGGTCTGTG
>NW_017309003.1:106667-110264 GCF_000935625.1 Nanorana parkeri
AGTAGGCTGGATTTGCAATGATTAGGGGTTTGTGGTTTATATAGTAGAGAGTCCTCCTCAGCCAGCGTAGGAGACACAGCAACACGTGGTATCCTGACACAGGATCAAAGTCATTAGCATGTCCCCAGCCAGCTGCTGCAATACACCCCATCCACAGAGAGCAGCAGCAGCAGCAGCAGCAGGCGGACATACACCATCACAGGAGAGAGCTGGGAAGCAAAAAAAAAGAGGTTTAGAGCTTTTCCTGACGCAGTAGCAGCAGCCCCCTGCCTGCCCGGCCAGTTTGTTTGTGTCTTATGTTAGAAAAAAAGGGCAGATCTTATTAAGAGCATTTTCTGTACCCAATAGTAATAGCGCAGGACGCCTCCCACTGCAAGATAAGGGCCTATGAAAAGCCTTGCTGGCTGATTTGGGGAGCTGTGCAGTGCCATGTCCTGTTCCACCTTTCTGCCTGGCTCTGGAGAGAGAGAGAGAAGGGAAGAGCCGCTGGGTTAAAGAGCCTGCCTGCCAGTGTTCAGTTAACTCTAACCGGTCCTGCTCGCCGCCTAGCCGAGTGATACACAAATCAGATATATTGTTGTTAAAGGAGAACTATGAGGCGAGTGACAATGAAACAGTCACACGTCGGCTCAATAGATCGGGAAATGAGCAAACACATAGGTCTGCCTGCAGAGAGCCGTGACTGTCACTCACGGCTCCCTGCAGGGATTCCCCCCCTCCCCTTTCCGATCCTCCAGCGCTGACTGGCGGAACGGACGGTAGCTTGCGGTATACTGAGCTTAGGGTGACGGGAGGACGCTAGTTTATGTCCTCCCGTGACCCTAAGGAGAACTATGGGGAAAATCACTGACCCCATAGTTCTCTTTTAATAGTTAGGGAACCTGAATGCATTTTTAAGATTAATTTCCTGAGTTTAAGCTGGCCATACATGCCTAGATTCCTTTCCATTTCATCCATTCCATGGACTGATGAACCTCCCCTACCAGGGTATTGTATTCTGACAGCCGATCGAAAGTAATCTAACAGATCCCTTTATCCACACAAAATAGTGCTAATGGACAAATCTCCTCTACCTATTGTATGCTGAGAGCCATTCCAAAGGAATCTAACAGGTTCCTCCTTCCGTGCCAAACAGGCCTGATGGATGAATCTCCCCTGCTGGCCTATTGTATGCTGACAACGGAAGGAAAGGAATCTAACAGATTCCTCCATCCACACTAAGGCATGGGTAGACAGATCTCCCTGACCAGGCTATTGTCTGCTGACAACGGAAGGAAAAAACTGGGCGGGATTACGTTAAAACGTGTGACCACGTCACCGGTCACACATTCTAACGTAGTCACAACCTTTGATAGAACACTGCCATCAGGGGGGGTATGGCCGGTACCCATGTGAGGGGTCTGGGGGGCCTCTTACATGGGTATCAACTGTCCCAGGCCGGCATGACAGAGGTGACAGGGGAGCGGGTGGAGGAGGCCGGGCCCCAGCAGCAGCAGGTAAGAAGAGTTGGGAGGAGGTACAGGGAAAGGGATCCCGACGACCAGGCCAGCCCACATGGGACCCTGCAGAGCCCACCATAGAGAGTCTCAGGTGGGCTATGCAGGATCAGAGCAGTTCAAAAGAAATCTAACCGATTCCTCCATCCACGTATAGACAGATCTCTGCTACTGGGCTATTGTATTATGACAACCAATGGAAAGGAATCCAACAGACTCCTCCATTCACACTAAGGCACGGATAGACAGATCTCCCTTACCGGGCTATTGTCTGCTGACAACGGAAGGAAAGGAATCTAACAGACTCCTCCATTCACCCTGAAGCTGACCATTCACTGTTCTACTTTTGTAATTCAACCCGCGGGCTGAACAAAAAAAAGAAATAGAACAGATTCCTCCATCCACGCTAAGCAGCACAGATAGACGGATATCCCCTACTGGGCTATTGTATACTGACAGCCAGGACCCGTCCTTATCAGAATGCCCGAGCAGTGACTGAATAGGGCTGAAGCTGATTGGCTGCAGTTACTGTTCATTCCCCCAAAAAATGTTCAACCTGGCTGCTTCAACAAATGTCCATTGAAATCCGACTATTGTCAAGCCGGGTGGTGCCAGCAGGGCCACCCACGCATAGAATTTTGGCTGATTCAGCAGGAGTCGGCTGACATTGAAGCCAGCTTTAGGTATTTAAAAACCTGATGGACTGTCAGTTAGCGCATGTTAGATTGTGAACTCTCAGGGGCACTTTCCCCCGAACCCCTTACCTAACCCTCTCTCTCTCTTCTCCAGAGTTGGATTACATATAAACCCTGTATATAATAATTGGAAGGTGCCGGTAATACATGTGCACAGGACAGGAAGTAAACGGAAATCTACCCAGCAGGAAGGCAAACAAGAACAAGACTGACAGGGTTTAACCCTTTCCTTCTCTATGCAGTTTTATAACTCCCTTTGCCTTTCCATAGACTTTATTGCAGATAGAAGGCGTTCTGATAGACGAGGTATATTGGTGGCAAACAAGCTGCCTGGCGCTGCAGGTTAAAGGGGAACCCCGATCTAAACAAAAAACCTTTCTGTAGCACCTGATGGCAGAGCGGTTTAAGTCTTCAAACATTATTTGTCGTGCCAAATTCTTGAGAGGCCTGTATCTCTAGAGGTAAAGGAGAACTATGAGGCGGGTGCTTTTCACTCACCTCATAGTTCTAGCCGACCTGTGACAATGAGACTGTCACAGGTCGGCTCAGTAGATCGGGAGGTGAGCGAATACATACCGGCGTTCGCTCACCTCTCGATCCTGTCACAGCTCTCTGTCGTGACAGGGGAGGGGCTGGATTCCCCCCGCTCCGATCTGCCAGTGCTGACTGGCGGAATGGACGGGGGAGGGGGCGGGTACAGCTTGCTCTGCCTCTAGATAGGCAGAGCCAGCTGTCAGTCACACAGCTGGGCGGATCCCGACACTGTTGTCAGGATCCGCTTCAGCTGCGGCGTCTCAGTATGCTGGCTGTTTCACATAATTGTGTTGCGATTTAGTGTTTTCTCAAAGGGAAGAAAATCATTCACATCTATGCATCGTGGGCATGCGCTTGTTAGCGCAACGCATGGCAATACATTGCTGCATTGCGGTGCCATGTAAAAAAATGAGTGGTAGATCTGTTTTTTGGGACGTTTTGGTGCTTTGGTATCCCATTGATTTCAATGGGCTGCCTTACAAAAACGTACATTAAAGGAGAACTATGGGGTCAGGGCTTTTCCCCATAGTTCTCCTTAGGGTAACGGGAGGACACAAACTAGCGTCCTCCCGTTACCCTAAGCTCAGTATACCGCAAGATACTGAGACGCCGCAGCTGAAGCGGATCCCGACAATTATGACAGGATCCGCCCAGCTGCGTGGGTGACAGCTGGCTCTGCCTATCTAGAGTCAGAGCCAGCTGTACCCACCCCCTCCCCTCAGCACTGGCGGATCGGAGCGGGGAGGGGGGAATCCAGCCCCTCCCTTGTCACGGCAGAGAGCTGTGACAGGATCGAGAGGTGAGCGAACGCCGGTATGTGTTCGCTCACTTCCCGATCTACTGAGCCGACCTGTGACAGTCTCATTGTCACA
>NW_017309003.1:110830-111543 GCF_000935625.1 Nanorana parkeri
CGAGAGGTGAGCGAACGCCGGTATGTGTTCGCTCACTTCCCGATCTACTGAGCCGACCTGTGACAGTCTCATTGTCACACGACGGCTAGAACTATGAGGTGAGTAATTTACACTCCTCCTCATAGTTCTAGCCGACCTGTGACAATGAGACTGTCACAGGTCGGCTCAGTAGATCGGGAAGTGAGCGAACACATACCGGCGTTCGCTCACCTCTCGATCCTGTGCCGACTTCCTGATTGGTCATAATAATCTGGCCAGTCAGTGTATATATTTCTTGCACATGTGTATGACTGATGGAAGCATAGGGACCCCATAGAACATTTTTTCTATGACAAGAAGGATTACATTGGGATTGCGGTATGCTTGGTTTTCCTTTAATAACACCGCACAGCAATGAACAATAACACATGAGCGCCCGCTCTGCCACCAGGAAGCACAGAAACATTTTGGTTTAGGGAAAAGCTCTTATGTTAGTCATTGAGGGCTGCACTGTAACAGGTCCGTGTTATCCAGATAGAATTCTACACGGATATAATGTAACAATATCATACACGGCTATCTATACAATGTCATACATGATTAGACTGGACCGTGTGCAGCATTATGTGATCAGACAGAACTATTTGTAACAATGAAACACTGATACTGCAACAAAGACATTCCACACATTTCCTGTAACATGATGTGATTCTACATACACTGTAACATGATGT
>NW_017309004.1:0-12176 GCF_000935625.1 Nanorana parkeri
AACATGCTGCGCCTGCGTGCAGGCTGGAAAACGGCGAAAGGCAAAGACTTTACTGCGTTTCAGTGTAAAAAAAGTGCAAGTACTTGTACTGTGCCGATTTTTTACATTGACTCGCAGTAAAGTCTGTGACAGTGACAGCTGAATGTCCCAGCCGATGTGTGTGGATGTACAGATGTACTCCTGTCACTACTACCGTGGGTGGGAGAGGCAGGGAGAGGCTCACCCAGCTAATGCCCCCCCCCCCCCCCGGATCCGCCACTGGTTTGCGGTGGATGGTAATTCTCACTTTTGCTCTCTTGTTGAGCTATGAACAGTGCTGGTATCCAATACTTTGCATTTGTTGGACACCTTGTTTGGTGGTTCCTCCCATGGGCCACTACATTAATGCAGAATAAAGAAGTCACTTAGTGAGGAGGAACCACAGTGACCAGAGGGAGACAAAACATCCTAAAGTTTCAGATATCAACTCCACCCATCGCTCTTCAAGAGAATAAATATTTCACTCACCACCCTCCAGAAGGGGGAATATTGAACTTTTTTATAAGCTGCTTGTAATGTATTTTTTAGTGACTGTATCATTTTAAATATATTGTTTGTAGATATATTTGAAAGTAATGTACACATGATGCTTGGTGTATTCTAAAATCATTTAAAATATTTGTTAAAGTTGATGAAAGCATATTCTCAATGTAAGTGATATGTTTACTTCATGTTCAAGGCCTTTTTCTCTTTATAGGACTCAATAAAAACAAAATATTTCTCCTTGTATGAATGTATTTAAATATTGCTGCTGAAAATGGGTATTCAGCTTCTCCATACAATGCTGCAGAGACAACACTCATACCCCAGACCTTGCCAGATCCTGATATGCCAACTTCCAAAGCAAAAAAAGATTCCGGGTAGACATGTAGTTTGTTTCAAATTTATTATTCTTAAATTTTTTGAGATACGGGTCAGAAAGTCAATTTTTTTCGTTATTCGGATTTGGATCTTTCCAAAAGTTTTTTTTTTTTTGGATGAGTTAAACAATAATTACAAAGGTTTTGTTGCAGTAAAATCATTGGAGGATCTTATAATATTCTCATCAGCATATCTAGTGGCGCTAGACATTGAAGCTCTGTACTCCAGCATCCCCCGTGTAAAAGAAATTGAAGCTATTAGTAAGTTTTTACAAGAAAGGGATCAACCACAATGGAATTATATTACGTTATTCTTGAAACTTGTACAACATATATTTACAAGCTACATGTTCATGTTCCAGGGCACCACCTACCTGCAGGTGCAGGGGGTTGCAATGAACACGCGTTATGCCCCATCATTTACCAACCCGTGCCTTGGGGGGTGGGAGAGTGCAGCGAGATCTTTTGATTTCGGAACATGACCTCTTTGCTAATGAACAGGCCTCTGCCCCTCCCGCACATTTTACTATGGAGGAGTGTGGACTGGGACGCTGGAGGAGCTATAATGCCTTTAAAGAATTCATAGCCGTAAATGACTACAATTTAAAATTTACAACGTCATATAATAAGGAAAACATTTCCGACTTGGAGATTAAGGCCAACACACTTGGTGAGATCTCTACGACCTTATATAGGAAGAGTACAGCTGGTAATACTATATTGCATGCATCTAGCTCACATCCAAACCCTTTACTCAATAGTACCCCACTCAGCCAGTACCTCCATATACGCAGGAACTGTTTGAGTGATTTGGATTTCAAATATCAAGCTGACCAGTTTAAAAATCTTTAAAAAGGGCTGACAGGAAAACTTTAACCAAGTCAGGTCAGGACTTAATCTTTAAATATAAAATGAAAACACAGAATAATAGAACACAAATGATTATCAAAAACACTGCAAATCACCACCAAATTAGGTCCATACTTGACAAGCATTGGCATCTTTTAACCAACGGCCTTGGTTAGCAAATATATCTCCACTACCCCTTCTATCACTTACAGACAATCTAGATCACTTAAGGATAGGTTAGTTTCGAGTCATTACCTAGGTGGATTGAAAGGAGATCCATTCACAAAATGGGGTATGCAACGGTGTGGATCCTGTGCACAATGTACTTTTTTTTTGTTTAATATGTTTTTATTAATCTTTAATTTCATCCAATTTACATATTCCATTCTATAAAAATTAATATATTACATACAGAAGAAAAAAAACTCCAACATATACCATTCCTACCTCTCTCGTTCATTCTCCCCCAGTTACATCCATATTCCCATCATTCGTTCCTTTCTTTCACACCTTCCTTTGGAGGAGTAGAAGGGAAACCATCATATCCCTGTGTCGTTGTACCTCTATCCTCCCCTCTGTGTCCTCTAACCCCCCCTCTACTTATCTTATATTCCTCCCCCTATTACTCTAGTGTCTATCCTTCGTGTATAAAACTCATAGCAAATTTCAAGTGTAAACTGATCACTTCCTTTCTAATAGATCACTTTCTTTCTAATCAAATCTCCTTCTTTAACCATTTGTGATCCTATCTTAACATGTGCTTGTTATTATCTTCAAATCTAGTTTCCTATGTGTGTCTAAGTATACCTACTCAATTAATCCATTCTACTTCCCCCACTGTGCACTCACCTCTTATCCTTATCTCCCACTCCTCCAATAGGCATTCATGTTCCTTACTATTTCTCACTCATACAGGTCATATTTCTACTTTGATAACTAAAACATCTAATCCGAAATCTTATCTATATCCTTGGCCACATAGTCATTACCCCACTGTGGATTCTTTATTTCTTTTTTCCCTAGGCTCCTTCTCATTACTCTATCCTTCTCCATAAATCTACCTAAGTTCCTCCGTCTGTATATAGTTTTCCCACTTTCCCCAAATCTCATGGAAACTCTCCTTTTTGTCCCTTGCACTTAGCTCCTCCATATATCTTATTTCCTCCATTGTGCTAACCCAGTTCTCTATTGTAGGTGATATCGTTGACTTCCAAACCCGGGATATGCATACCCAGCTGCAACCAATACAAATCTTAAGATTTTGCTTTTTATTTTCTTTAGGGATCCAGGTATTAATGACAATAATGCCATGAAAGGGTCTTTTTCCAAACTTTGTGTCTCTATGACGTTATATATTTCAAATACAGACTCCCAGAAAGGCTGCAATCTAGGGCAGCTCCACCAGATATGCAAGTATGTCCCCTCCTCCCGACTACATCTCCAGCATCTATCTGATAAGTCTGGTTTTATGTGTCTAATGCCTTCTGGGCACCTATACCATCTAGATATAATTTTGTAGTTCTTTTCTTGGGGGAAGGAAGATACAACAGATCTATGTGTCATGTTAAATATTCTTTCCCACTCTCAGATAGCTCCCTCCTCATGTTCCCATCTCTTCATATACTTTGTATGTCCCTTATCTTATTCCACCCTTAATATGCCATATACCACTGACAGGGTGTGTGTGACAGGTGTTTATGATATACACAGTTTCTCAAATGTGGTAAATGTCCTGTTAAGAGTTTTATATGTCCTAAGGTGTCTGATATAGTCTGAAAGCTGAACTGCCTCCATCCATAACTTCCTATTAAGTTGTCTTTCTGGTCTTAGGTTCATTTTTAATTTTTCTCTGCCTGGTTCTAACACTTGCCATACCTGTAAGTGTGGAATGTTCTCCATATTTAATAGTGTAGTTGCTTGCATACCTGGTGGAAATTGTGGGTTACCCAAAATGGGGGTCAAGGGTCCAGGCCTAGATGAAAGGTTACATTTAAAGGATAACTATGAGGTGAGTGCTTTTCACTCACCTCATAGTTCTAGCCGACCTGTGACAATGAGACTGTCACAGGTCGGGTCAGTAGATCGGGTGGTGAGCGAACACATACCGGGTTCACTCGCCTCTCGATCCTGTCACGGCTCTCTGCCGTGACAGGGGGAGGGACTGGATTCCCCTCTCCCCGCTCCGATCTGCCAGCGCTGGCTGGCGGAACGGACGGGGGAGGGGGCGGGTACAGCTGGCTCTGCCTCTAGATAGGCAGAGCCAGCTGTCACTCACGCAGCTGGGTGGATCCCATCAACTACGTCTCAGTATACCACGAGCTGTAGCTCGCGGTATACTGAGCTTAGGGTAACGGGAGGACGCTAGTTTGTGTCCTCCCGTTACCCTAAGGAGAACTATGGGGAAAAACACTGACCCCATAGTTCTCCTTTAATAACAGACTTGTCCCAGACTTGTAATGCTGCTTGTACTAAGAGAGGCAGTGCAGATACCTGTGGTCTACACTCCACTGGAAGCCAAGGGAGATTCCTCAAAGACACTGGGGAGACATCAGCTTCCAATTTTACTACTCCTTTGTCTTGACCCCTATATAACCAATCCAATATTCTGGATATTAGGATCACTTTATGATAGAGTGCACAGTCTGGGATTCCCAGGCCTCCTATGTGTTTTGATCTCATCAAATCTTTAGCACTTATTCTAGGAGTTTTATTTGCCCAAACAAATTTCATTGCTGCCCATTTTCTTTTCTTAAAAAAAGCTTCTGGTGGGAGAATGCACAATGTACTTGGCTGATAGAAGGCACCCACATCACTCTTCCCAATGGGAAAGTACATTAGATTCAACATCATGTTTCATGCGATACGACTGGAATAATTTATTTGATGACATGTAAATGTTGTGCCTTTTACATTGGGAAAACGAAGACAATATAGACGCAAGATTCAGGACCATACCTACGCAGTGGAGAATGGAATGGTATCAGGCATGTGGGGTTGAGGCCTAAGTTTGATTCCACCTTTATGATGTTTGCAGTCTTGGACCGTGTGCATGCGCCACCCTATGTTTCATAGCACCTGCTTCCATATTATATTAATTAATTATCTGCAACGGACACAATTGATCCTATTGGCCCCTAGAGCTATGTTCATGAAATTCCTCTACCACAACTTACTGACTGAGAACTGCACTAATCTGTTTGGTGTTTAATGGAACTCTCAGATCTACTCATTGTCACTCCTGATTGAACGGTCTGGCGACTTCCTGATACAACTTAGGATCTATTTGTCTCATAATGTTGTTATGTTTCTCTCTTGGAAGATTTATACTGGTCTTATTTCTTAGGATCTAGTTGGAGGGAGTGTGAAGTCACCCTTGCCAGGGCACTACTAGCAGGAGGCAAAGTCCTTCTTTTATCTGACTTGCAGTCAGTTTTTTTAATTTAAAAAGTTGCAATAAAACAAAATAAAAGGGAAAAAAATCCTTGCCTTTCAGGCTCTGACTAAACAGGCCGGTTTCGTCTCTACCAGGGGGTGAGCTTATCTCAGCCACTTCACAAAACAAAAGTACTTTCAGTAACCTTTTACTCACAACATCCCACTTGTAGCTCTCTCAGACTGCTGTCTGAGTCCCAGGTCAGAGGAACATCATGCTTCAGTCTTCCCCTTTTCTCTCACCTGGATAAGCAATTAACAATACAGTTGAGAGACACAAAACCCGAGCTGGATTATTCAGACCCAAAGTCAACCCGAAAACTTGGTCTGGGTTCCGCTAATCCTGTACATAGGATAGAAAGTGAAGGGAAATGTATCGCCCATCGATGACTTCCCCTTTCCTTGTGTCACAGTATTCATCTAACTTTCTTATTTACAGGTACATTTTGCACCAATTAACATTATTTATAAAGAGGAAGGGCACCTGGACAATATGTATGCAGACTTTGTATTTTACTGCAAGATCTGCTTTAAAGACAAATCATATGCTGTTAAGCAATTTTTGCCAAAGAAGAACATATGTCAAAATTAGAGGACAATTTCACAGAAATTTCACTGAATATTAAACTTCTGAAAAGTCTAGAACGTTGTATTACCTATGACAGCACCTCTCAAGAGAGTACGAAAATAAGTGGAGAAATAAAGAAACAAAACAAAACAAAACAAACAAACAAACAAATACATGTTCCATGTTTCATGTTTCGGCCACATGGCGGATTAAGTATGGACCATATGAGGGTGGGGTGAGCAACCAGGGCAGCCATCCATCGAATGTCAACCTGCTTACCCATCCCATCCTCGTCCCCCAGTTCAATTCAAATGCGTATATTCCGGTCCGTATAGTCAGCTGTAAACTTAATCTGTTTTATGGCTACAGGAATTAGATTACATTAGGTTGTTGTGAAATAGGCTAGAGCAATAGGCTAAAACAAAAACATAATAGTAGCATATGATGAATGTCAATGACATAAACAGCACCTCAGTTTGTATTCGAGCCGCCAGTAAATAATTCATGCTTGTTCTCCTTTAGATGTGTATCTTATAGCAAATCCATCCCTCAGCCCTTTTTTTCAGTTCTGCTATATGTCTATTTAACTTTGTTTTGCCGTCCCTGCAATTTGATCCAACAGATAACAGGTGGAGAATTTAAATGGAGAGAGCAATTGTTCTCTTTCTGAGGGAGAAAAGATAGAAGACATGTAGGGTTTCCATCTATTATAAAACTTGGTTACCCCTTTCTCATTCTGTATATTGGTGGCCGCATCTAGTCTATCTAAATAAAACAAAGTCATGAGGTCGTCCCATAATCTCTTGATCGTAGGAGGTTGAGGAGATAGCCACTCCCTGAGGATGGAGCGTTTGGCCACCAATAAGGAGATGCTCACCCAGTGTCTGACTGACCTAGTTAGAGTGTCTGATATCAGAAAAGAGGGATCCCAGTAATTAAACAGAATCAGCAATGCCTCCAGCGGCAGTCGGTGACCTATCACTGAGGCAATGAACTGTATTACCGAGTCCCAAAAGGATCGAATCAGTGGGCACTCCCAAAGGCAATGAAACACTGAGGCTTTTTGCAATTTACATTTAGGGCAATGGTCCAAGTAATGTATATCATTCATGGATGATTTTAAATTGTGTCTCTCTCCATTGTTCATTAGGTATCGCTTTACATAGCGAGCGATAGCCCACTAGCATCTTCTCAACAATGTTATCAGTTGGAACTTCCCTCTCCCATTTGATTAGGTTAGAGGTAGACAGAGGAGGCGGGAGGCTCCCAGAGCGCCCGGGAGATTTTTTTTTCTGTTTTTTTACTTTTTTTTTTACAGCAGCAGAGCCGCCGGACAATAGGAAACTATTGTGCGGAGCTAGCTGTCACTGCTAGCTCCACACAATCGTTTTCTATTTACTTGTTTTTACCTTTTTTAACTATTTTTCTGTTCTGCTTGGTCCCTAAAATCTATTCAATATTGCTCCTCAATGTACTCATATTCAAAGGGTGATTACCTTTCACCTTTAAATTTGGGGGGGAACTTATTGTGACATGTAGCAAAATGGACTGCCACAGGACTTGGCAATGTCTCTTACATAAAGGAGGCATGGAGGAGGGAATAACCTGCTGTTGGCTTGCAAAATGCACCACTTTATTATCTTATTTTATCATTTCCACATTTAAAAAATTGGATCCTATAACTAGGTGTAAGGAAATATTCCTTTATTTATTATTCACATTTTCACAAATTTAGCAAGTTCCAAATCGCTCTCACTCCATTCTATTAAAACATCATCTATATCCAAAGGGTGCCACAAAATGCCACTGAAGGGAATACAACACTCACTTTACCACCCATCATCCAATATGTAAAAATGCATGTGCCATAGCTTCTTGCTGCTTCTGATGATTTTTTCTTCCATCAATTATAAGAAATTGTTCATCATTAGAGATGAATTCAGGTTTAGACTGAAACTGGTCCAAACCTAAGCTCCTCCGAACAAGGAAATGTCATGGGCACTACTAGCCAATCAGCTGCAGGTTGGGCTTTCCCTGCCCTGCAGCTGAGGTACAGAGAGGGGCGGAATGCTTGTGCTGATGTCATTTACTGCCACATAGCCATTTTAGCTAAATGTCATCTACCAAATATAGATAGACAACTACACTAAACTACACAACATATCCAGTACTAACCAATAACAACCATAGAAATCAGCATTTATCATTCTCCAATATCCCAGATTCCCTCACAAACACAATCCCTGCCTTCTTTAAAACCAAACAAACCTAACAACAACCTAACTACTACTATCAATACCAGTTCTGAAATATCTACAATGATCCCTAACAATGATCCCTGACCCTGCAAAACATTTTCCATTCCAACTCAAATTACTCAAACCACTAAAACGTTTCCCAAATTCCAAACAAACAAAAATTAAATAAAAAAAGGAAAATAGTGGACAAACACGAAGCAGAAACCATAGGACCAAAAGGAATATGAGTAAAAGCAATAGAATGTTCAACCTTTCCAACTACACATTTAAAAAATGGTACTAGGAAAGGGCCTATATTTGTGCCCCTCCTCAAAACCAAACCTTTTAGAACCATTCATAGATATGAATCAGTTCACAAGAAAATTAATGATGTGACATATTCTAATCCTAATACATGTATGCTGGATTTTCTCTGCTTGTAACGGCTTTTAAAGGATTATTTTCTCTTTTCCTATTATTTATAATATTATTCATAAAATAACAGGATTATAGTCATGTATTCTTGGTAACTGAACTTATCTGACTATTTATTAGACTAGAAATTGAAATAAATGATAATGGTTATTAAGAAATGAATTAAAAGATAAATGTACTTTAAAACAAAATTAACGTATCCTTTTTTGTCCTCTTCGCTTGACTTAACCTCACCCCACTCTCCCCCTCCTCTTATGCATACTTACCTAAATGTGATGGCTGTGGATCTGCTGTTTACATTCAGTGGAGATAGTCTTCATTGTCCTGACCAAGCTTGCATATAATTGCCCCATAGCCTCTTGTAGAATCTGCCTAGGGACTGTGTCCTAAGGCTGGAGACAGTCCTATACAAGTCTATAAGGCTGTATTATGCAGGTGTGGCCAGGGCAGTAATGATTTGCAGCACTGGATGTAAACAAACTGTGAATCTTCAGTTGTGGGATTGAGGTGAGTATGCATTTTTGCAGAGGAAGGGAGACAGGGGATCAGGTTAGGTCAGGGGAAAGAGCAAATATTAGAAATCTACTTTTTATTAAAGTGCACATAATCTTTAATGGAAATTAGATAAGCAGAGATTCTGTCACCAAAAACTTGATGCAATTATATGCTGCTTCTTCCATTTGTATTTAAAGTTACATTCAATAAAACAGTTATACTTTTTAATATATGTTGTTGCTTCTCATCGTTGCTTATGTGGATTAAAGGGAAAGATCAGAGGCAATCTATTGTATGAAACTGCATTCATCACTGTTCCCTTTTCAATATCTCTCCTATGCATGCTGCTTGCATTAGGATTCAAACTCTTAACTTCATCTGTGTCACAAAGCTTTCTGAGATTCTGGTTAGCTTCCTGATCTCTGTGTCAGACTTCATGAGTACCTTACTTTTCTCAGTCTAGAACTCTGAACTCCATGACTCCACCCCAGCGTCATGTTTTCCAAATTTACTGTGCTTGCTGCCAGACCATTAAGCTGCACCATTATGACCCCTCTCTGGTTGATAGCCCGAAGACCCCAATGTTCATACGGGGTAAGGTCCCCACCCGAGTCGGTCCGTGCCAATTTATCTCGCAAAAAATGAGTAATTTGATAGTAGCGGAACAACTCAGACGATGGCATACCCAGATGTTCCCTGCAGTACTCCAGAGTCAAAGGTCTCCCCCCCTTAAGATATTGACCAATTCTTTATAGGCCCTTATCTTTCCACCATTGGAAGGACTTAGAGTAAGCACCAGGTGCAAACGCCGGACTTTGAAATAAAGGGGCAAGAGGAGTGTGATGTGAGCTCATATTTCCCTGATTTTTAACACGGTCCCACAGAGCCAGAGAATCAGAGAGGGTAGGGGCCATAATAGGCGGGCGCAGCCTACAAGGTAGCCATTTCAATAAATCTATGGGCATGTATTTAGCTGCCTCTGACTCCATGAAGACCCAATCCGGTAGTTCTTCCTTAGAATATATCACGGATAGCTGAGCAATACGTGCAGCTCGATAGTACTGGATTATATATTAGGCACTCCTAACCCCCCTGACTCCCTGGCACCATAAAGCGTGCTCCTAGGTAGGCGATGTCCTCTACCTCCCCAAATAAATTTCACCAAGTTAGATTGAAAGGTAACTAGTTCAAGTCTGGGAACCGGGATGGGGAGGACCCTAAACAAATATAATAACTGAGGAAGCAGGGTCATTTTAATAGCGTTTATTTTCCCTAACCAAGATAAGTTATATAACGACCATCTTTCTAAGTCCCCCTTTAGTTTCTTAAAGATTAAAGGGTAATTCGCTCGATATAGGAGATCAAAGGAAGGAGTAAGATTGATCCCTAAATAGGGTAGAGAAGTTGATGGCCACGAGAAAGGGAACACCCCTTTTAACATGTTCACTGTTTCCGTGGGTAGATTTATATTCAGGGCCAGGGATTTAGTTGCATTTATTTGAAGTCCAGACACCTCTGCAAATATCTCAAGGGAAGCCATTAAATTAGGGAGGGTAGTCAAGGGTTGAGTAACAAAAAGCAAAAAATCGTCTGCAAAGAGAGCACATTTATGTTCCCTTAACCCACAGTAAACCCCTTTGATATCCAGGTTCTCTCGTATCGAAATAGCAAGGGGCTCAATCGTCAAGGCAAATAGCAAAGGGGAGAGAGGACAACCTTGTCTGGTTCCTTTATGGATCGGAATTGGGGCTGATTTAAATCCCTGCATCTTAATTACGACTGAGGGGAAGGAGTACAAGTTCCGAAGTAGACATATGAACTGTGTGCCAAACCCCCATTCCTCTAAGAGCGTAAAAAGGTACGACCAGGAAATCGAAACAAAGGCTTTCTGTAGATCAACCGATAACAGGAAGCCCTTAATGCCTGGAATTTTACCCCATCCTGATTTTAATAAAGATATTATATCGATTGCTCTGCGGATGAACCCCACTTGATCTTTATGTATACAATTTGGCAAGAAATATTTAATTCTGTTCGCTAGAATTTTAGTGAGCAATTTGAGATCATTATTGATTAGAGATATAGGTCTGTAGTTTGTTATTTCTCCTGGATCTTTATTAGGTTTAGGGATTAAACTTAAATATGCCTCATTCATACACGCACTCAAGGGCTCACCTTTACCTATAGCTAAAAAGAGGGCTTCCAGGTGAGGCAGAAGTATCTCTTTGAATTTCCTATAATAGCTAACTGAGAACCCATCCGGGCCTGGGGCAGAAGATATTCTGGCCTGTTTAATAGCTTGCTTAATTTCTGATTGAGTAATTGGTTCCTCCAGTAACGCTAACCCGGGGTTTAGTTTGGGGAGTGCCAGGGCTCTCAAGAATTGTTGTATTAGTGATTTAGATGGATCGTGACTGTTGGCGTACAATAGGGCGTAAAAGGATTCCTGGATAACTACTTTTAGGGTTCTGTGTATATTTTCCCGTTGCACTTCTTATTTTGGGTATCGTATAACTACGAAGCTTAGGTGCTAATTTGGCGGCTAATAAGTGGCTGATTTTATCCCCATGTGAATAGAACCTGTGCTGAGACCATCGCAGGCTCCGCTCTGCCACCGTAGTAAGGGCCAAATTAAGGGATAGCCGAACCCGATCAATGCCCTCTCGGAGGTCTTTCGTTGGATGCTGTTTATGAGCCCGAGTCAGAGTTCGCAACTCTCCTTCTGGTTTAGAAATATAAGATGTCCGTTGGCGTTTCTTACGTGTGGAGATAGAAATAATATGCCCTCTTATCGTAGCCTTATGGGCCTCCCAGTTGATAATGGAAGAGGATACTGAGGAGGTGTTAATATCAAAGTATTCTATCAATGCACTCCGAACTTCCGCTACTGCCCCCGGATCACTTAGAAGTGAGTCATTGGGGTTGATTTACTAACCTTATAAACACACCACGAACGTGTATACACCTCTGTAGTGTGTTCCCTCCCAGCATGATCTATGGGTGGAATCTAAACACCTTTGTAGTGTGTACACACCCAGCAGGTGTGTTGTGCAAAGCCCTGCATGAATTTGCAAGGTGATTTTGTGTAAATTAGCTCTATGTTGTGTTGCTTGCGTTGATGAATGCAGGAATGTAAATGCATGAGCTAACCATTTTTGTCTAAACTGTGAAGCAGCATTATATATGCATCATGTGCATGATTTTTCCATATATGGCATTAGTGGAAATATGCTTTTAGAGACTTTTTGGTTGATAAATACG